>NW_026067989.1:308096-378763 GCF_014885135.2 Alexandromys fortis
GGGAAATGGGAGGCTGGGAGGAGGCGGAAACTTTTTTTTCCCATTCTCATTAAAATAAAAAAAAAAGAAAAAAAATAAATAAAAGAAAAAAAAAAAAGAAAATGGGGCATACAGGGCTGGGAGAGGGAACCGCATCTGAAATGAGCACGTGTGTACAGTCTTTTCATTAGTGTCATTAGAGCTCAATGCTGTATTTCCACAGCTTTTCACACTGTGTTAGAAAGCTTTCATTAACAAGAACCAGGAAAAGGGCAGAAGATACAAGGAAAAGAAACCACTTTCTTGTTAGGTAATAGTTATCAGCTGGTAAGAATTCTTCACAACTGTCTTGGTGCCTCTCACTTGAGTTCCTTCTGGTTTTACTTTCTGGAACTCCATTCCAATACTCAACCAGAAGACAGCAAGAATGTGGGAACTATCCTCACTCAGTGTTCTTATAAGTATAGTCATAGACACTGGGTCCTGGGTTATGACCAGGACACTGAGGGAGGACATGCATTTCTAGACAGCCATAGTTGCAGGCTTCCTGGGAGTATGATTTAGAACTGCATCCGGAAAGCTATATTCACAAGAATATATTCAAGAACTCAAGAATATTCTTTGAATCTGTATAGAAGAAAAAAAAAACTCTCAAAGTATTAGCGGGAAGGAGGTGAAATAATTTATTAATGTGTAACCAGTGGTGTGGGACAATTCTGTATTCTGTCAATTACGTTTTAAATAAATGCTGATTGGCCAGTAGCCAGGCAGGAAGTAAAGGCGGATCAATGAAAACAGGAGAATTTTGGGAAGGAGGAAGCCCATTCCTCCCCAGTCCTGCCCAGACACTGAAGAAGGAAGATGTGACCTGCCCCACTGAAAAAGGTACCAAGGCATGTGGCTAACATAGATAAGAATAATGGGTTAATACACATTATAAGAGCTACTACAAAGCCTGAGTTAATGGGCCAATCAGTTTATCATTAATATAGTCCTCTGTGTAATTTTTTTGGGGCTTACCAGCTGTGGGAACTGGGCAGGACAGAAACCCCAACAAGTAGGCTCACATGTTACACACAAGGATATTCAAAAATTCAAGAAGATTCCTTGAAACTGTCTAAAAGAAAAAGAAACTCTCAAAGTATTAGCAGGAAGGAGATGAAATAATTTATTAATGTGTAACCAAAAGCCTTCAAATTCTACTCTCTGATCTAAAAATACTAGTACTACATTTTGTTTTGTTTTGCCTCGAGGAAGACAGTAAGGAGAACACAAGAATTAGCTACAAATCTCTTCAGTCTGAGGCATGTGATAACTGGAAACTAGACAATAAAACAAATATCAATAGAAGACACGTCCAGTAAAACAAGGAATATCTATTGTAGAATATCATATGGCTATTAAAAGTATAAAACAGCCACGAAAGGAAAATAGTAAATGCAAAAAAACCCCAAAAAAACAAAAACAACAAAAAAATGTTTGCAAATCCAGTATGAGCCCGCCTCGACAAACACAGTAAATGACAGAATCTGACAAGAAGCACATGACCAGAAAAGGGCAGGGGCCATCATGGCCCAGAAGGCAGGAAGATGGGACATAGTGGCTTGTTGGTACTGATAGCAGGAGTGATGGGCAGCAAGTTATACCATAGTAGCAGTTACAAGGCGAAGAGTATTCTGTAACCTGAGTCTGGCTAGAAACCTCAAGCCTAAGCTCCTAGAGACATGCTTGCTCCAGTTAGATCCCACATATCCCAAATGGGGCTACGGGTTGGAACTGACTCCTCAAAGATGAATCTGTGGAAACCATGTTGGAGAAGGAGAGAAAAGAGGCATATTTATAGGGGAGACCACAGTCAAGGCAGAGTACATGGCAACATACTAGCTCTGCAGTGATTTCTTTTTTTTGTTTGTGATTTGAACTTCCTACGATAAATACTTAAAGTTCACTAGCTCTCTTCTATGTCTTCCTTGATGGTGGATAGCTTCAGGCCATCTCAGAGTCATGGGCCTTTCATGGCCACAAGCTGTGTGGTGGCCTTGGGTGAAGTCCCTTAGCTGGTTCACCAAACAGTCCTGACCCCGACTTCTGACATTTTTAGAACTTAGCTTGGTTAGAAACTGAGTTGATTCTTTTCAGAATTTAATTATTCAAATTTATCCATTTAAATGGGCTCACCACTGTGCAGTACTTAGAGGAGGCTAATGTGCCAGCAAAAATTTATTTTCAATACTGAAATGAACTTGGAAGGTATCTAATTTTGCTTCAAGCACTTTCAAGAAGCTGTGAATGCTTCCGCCTCCTGCCAAATTAGCTGCCTGTTTGCAGTCTCCAGCGAGGTGGAGGAGGCTGAGCAGTCGGCTTGCTTTCTTCTTAAAGACACTGTGCCAGTGAGAAGGAATGTTTCCCCTGCAGGGAAATTATCTGCTGGCAAAGACCCTGGCTGGGCACTTCTCCAAAGTAGAGCTAACTCCCCAAGGAAGCCATCAGGCTGCTTTGCCCCATCCAGAAATTCTCTGGCATTAAGAACCAATGTGTGTACAAATCAGTTTCCAGAGAGCTTGAGATGCTGGCCAGCAGCAGCTTCCAAAATCTGTAGGAGAAACAGTGAGTCCAACTTGATGTGCCCAGCTGGACAGAGGGGGACCATGCATAGATATAAGGACTTGATATTAAAACAAGCAAACAACCCCCAGAGCCCACTAAATTCAGATTATGATTCTATTGTTGCTGTTTGTTTTTAAATACTGGCTATCTGAAAGATGAAAGCTTGTCCATTAAACATAAAGGGGGGAAATGGAGAAAGAAAGAAAGAAAGAAAGAAAGAAAGAAAGAAAGAAAGAAAGAAAGAAAGAAAGAAAGAAAGAGGGAGGGGAGGAGAGGAGGGAGAGGGAGAACCAGCAGCTTTAAAGACAAGTTGGATCTCACCAGATATGATCATTAGCAAAATTGCTAGCACCACAGTTGCGGTAGTTTGGTTCTGGGAGGAGTATCAAGCAGTATTTTTTTTTACATCTATTATAAAACTAAATCTCACTCCTCCACTCTTCTCTCCATACCAAAGGAAACAAAGGTATATACATCTGTGATTTTTAAGCAAGCCACCAACCCTGAAGGAAGCACTCACTAAGACAGGAGACAGAGAATTACAGAGCACAAGGGTCAGGCACACTACAGGCATCTGGAAACCACCGAAAGACACATCCCAGAGCCTCTCTGATGCCCCAGACCTCTAGATCGGCAAAAAGTTACTTCCTCTGTGCAGGATTTGAAACTGAGTAAGGTATGCAGGACCTTCAAGAGGGCCAGGCACTAGAAGAACTTGGAAAGAGAAGGCATGCACAGAATGTCTGCCCAAGGAAAAAAGGCAAATTTTCAACTCAAAAGGAGCTGGGCAGAAGCCCCTGATTCCTGGATAAGATTACAAGGAAATTAAGCAGAGGAATTAGATAAAAGGGCTTTACATAAACTTTCATAAGTATGGGTCAAGTTTGCTTTATCCAATCAGGCCAAGGGTTCAGAGTGAAGAGTGAGAGAAGACCACACTGCAGAGCAAAGTCTTGGATGACAGTGATAGATAGCACTTGGAAGTAGGTCACTCTGTGAAAGCCAGGCCTGATGCTAGGAAGAAGGGCTCACCAAGAAGGGCTCAAGGAACCTAATGCAGAGTACCCTCAGGTCCAGGTGAGTAGAAGTCTATAGCCCTCTTCCCCAGAGAGGAGCCAGGAAGCCTACAGAGCAATCCCAGGATAGCCCAAGGGTAGTATGTGCAAGACAACACCACGGTTCTGTGGTTCCCACAGACTTTACAAGCACTGTCTGCACTTACTAAATCATACCGTAAGGGGACTGAGCCTGAGCCTGTCCTCACCATTCAAGGTAGGGCAAGTGAGAGACTCTCAAACACCAGGCACATAAATGAGTAAACAACCATTTTTATTCATCATTTTCATTTCATTCATAGCACAAGCAAGGCTGAGTGCTTCTGATAGGCCATACAAACACTGCTGCCCTGAGAGCTTTCCCCATGGGGAGTCTGACTGCTGACAGAAGTCTCAAACCTACAGCCACTCACAGAAGAAGTTCAAGGCCCAGGGCCCAGTTACTCAACCCTGCTCTTATTATTTGCAGTGGCTTTTGACAACCTGACCCTCTTATGTTTGTATTTCAGCGAAATAACATCCAACCAAAGATTTAAGCCTCAAAGTGAAGTCAACATAGTTTCCTTCATAAAGTCCACAGAGTTAAACTGCCAGGACCCACAGCTGCCTGCCTTGCTTGTTTCTAGCCCACCTTTCCTATAGGTTCTTTGTCCTACTGCCTCATTCCAAGCCCTTGCCCCCAGCATCCTGACAGCCCCTTCCCAACTGTTGTCATTACTCAGCCTTCGGAGTGACTCCTTCCAGTGCAAATATGACCAAACTCCTCCTTGAACATGAACACTTTCTGGACTCAGCACTGGCTGGGTTTTAACACGTGAAATGAGCTGGCTGTAATCACTGGGAAACCCTTTCATATTAGAGACATAGCCACCACCTATTTACAGAACTGGGGGGTGTTATTCCTTCCTCTATTTCTAAACAGTCCCCCCCCCATTTCTAAACAGTTTTTCCCCCAAATTGGACAATCTTCAGAAAACAAGGGAATAAGACAGAGTGAGGACGAACCACAGGAAGACAGCTCCTTGGATCCACCAGGATGACTACTGTCAAACACAGAAACCCCCACGGGTGGGTGAGCTCCCTCACCACATGACAAGCAGACGAGCTCTCACTGAAACGTTTACAAGAGCTCAAATCAAAGGCACGAGCAGACATCTGCACACTGCTGTCCATGTCCTATTCCAACAGCCACTGCCCCATGTCCATTAACAGAGGAGTGGACAAAGGAAATATGAGAAACATGTACACAGGACTGCTACTCAGCTGGAAAACAGGGAGTTCTGATGAAACGGTAAAACCTGAAGAAATCTGCTAAGTGAAATAAACCAAACACAAATGGAAAATGCTCTGACCCCACGTGTAAGACATGGATGTATAAAGAAGTAAAATTCATGGAAACAAATGAAGAATAACAAAGACAGAAAATGAGTTGTGAACAGGAAGGCGTTACTTCAAGAACACAGCGCTGCATCTTGTAAGATGAAGAAAGTTCTGGAGGTTGCCTACACGGTAACAACAATGCACTTTCCTACACAGTGTACTTAAAATGGCTGTGATGGTAAAACATAGTAAGTCTCTTTTACCACAGCTACACATAAAAGTAGTTACCAAACATAAAAAGTAGTTATTGAACACGAGTACATAGAGAATAAGTCATGTTTGTACACTGGACTACAGAGATTGTATAGCCCAGGCTTGTTTTGAACTTATTACATAGCTGAGGCTGGCCCTAAACTCCCGATTCTCCTGCATCTTTCTCTCAATGCTGAGACTGAGGACATGCATTATCTACATGGCTCTGAGGAAGCTTTCTTAAAAGGCTAATCAGAATTTACAGATGTAATTTTCATATACAACACTACATTCATATAGGAACCAGAGCTGCAATTTATACCCCAAATTCATCCTGACAAACACAGAAATACAACCCCCCAAAAGCCACTCTCTAAGTGCTTGTGCACTTCCAGGGACCTTTCCCTCCTGCTGGGCCTCACCCTGCTGACTCCTCTTATGGCCTTCTCTCAGTGTGACTCCCTCTGCCCTGCTCTCCTTTGGAAGCCCTATACTTCATGCAGTGGAGCTCCTGAGCTAGTGACATCTCTCTCCTGCAAACACTTCAGGGCCCAGCCAGGGCACACTTCACCTGGAAATCACAGAGTAAAACCTCTGGCACAAAGTCAGGGCAATGATCTGAGTCTTTGGAAGGTGGGTGATGAGGACTAAGTCTCCAGTTAGCATTCGCTGCCTCTCTCTTCTCCAAGCAGGGCCTTGTTACAGGCTTGGGAACGTTATGACCTTAGTTACAGAGGAGAAAGTATACTTAAGACTCCTTGCAATCCTGCTGTCCACTCTATGACAAGAACTCTGGTCACTTAGTCCAGGGTGTAAGCTTCTGTGCCATTGAGAATGAGCTAGACTACACAAGAAACCGGCACCAATGCAAGGAAATAACATTCCATTTCCAAAAGACAAATGGTTCTCATGAATCAAACTCATACAGATTCCAAGAAACTGGCTATAGGTGACGTCAATCCTAACAAAGATTGCTGTTGGAAGTTACAGGGCCTCTGTTTTTTTGTCACCCAACACATTAGGGCATGACTACCCAATGGGGGTGTGGCACTAGAAAGTGATCCTTTCTTGATACTTCCTGCCACGTCAGTCCTTTCCACCAGATCCCAGAGAAGACTGCAGACACAGCTGCCTTCTACTCGGAACTGCATGCTGTCTTACACTCATTCTACATGCATTCACATGACAAGCCCGTGTTCCCAGACTCTCTGCAAAGAGCTGGAAGCCGAGTACTTAGGTTGTCAGCACACAGCAGATCCTCTCAGTACCCACTGCTCAGAGGGAGCATCACAGCCTGAGGTTCCATCTGAGAAATGAGCATGCTCAGAGTCCAAGCTGTGGATTATGTGGAATTAAACAACTCTTTAATGAGGGCCCATGTACTAAACATATTTCTTTCAATGTTCTTCTTCCTTAATTTATGCTGAGAGTATTTATACCTGCAACATTTAAAAAAAAAGATGGTAAAAACAGCATGGCTATAGCTTTAATTATGCTTCCATTTTGCCCACTTGCTAGAGCCAACAATTTCATAATGAGGTATCTGCCTTCCCATAAGTCAGAGTAGGCAATTTTTTTTCAATTATATTTTAATTCATGGGTAATCACTCTTTGCAGCAGGTAGCAAGTGCAGCAGACTGGGAACCAGGGAGAAGGAAGGTATGATGAAGTATTAAATAATTTTCTTTGAATTTGTACCAACAAATGTTACATGAATGTGTCTGTTTTCAGAAGCCAGGTGAAAGGGCTGCATCATGCTCATATCAGAGGAAGCATCTAGAAACCACAAGCTGTAATTCAGCTACAACATCTTGCTTCTCAGTTGGGTTTCTCGACTGCCTTTGCTCACTTTCCTACTTTATCATAAGGCATTCTCCTCCTTCTACCACCTTTTGTCAAGGATCATGACCTTGAGGTTATTTAAGCAACTGCATCATCTCTGGGATTGTAACACTTTGCACACTATGTCTTATCTCAATAATTATAATGCTCATGCCTAGAAAAATCCATAAAAAAAAACAAAATAAAAAATACCCTAGAGGACTCAGATGTCTTACTAAATGAGACGTATTCAGTCTGAAACTATTTGCTAAGTTATTGATAACCAGGAGATATGTATGACACTGTGAAATAAACTAAGTAAAGACCTTTGAGATCACAAAGTTTCCAACTTAACAAGAAAGACACTTATGGAAACATAATTCTTATCTCCTGTACATTTGTAATCAATCATCTTCCTTGTCTGGCCCATTGCAAGAAAGGGTACAACATCTGCCCCACATGTTCACACCTGAAACCTGGAAATCTGGACTTTACCCCCTACTTCCTTGATCTCATTTTTCTATAGCTATGGCTAAAGCCCAGACCCATGCCACCATTATCTTCCATATAGTCTAAACACACAGCTTCCTTCACAATATCCTGATTCTACACTACAATTTCCACAGTAAGTGCTTTTGGAATTACTATCCCAGCCAATGGCGTCTCATGTTTGCCAACATTCTCAGAGGACACTCTCGCTGCAGTGCCCCACACAGGCTACCACTGACAGCCCCTCACCTCCCAGGAATGTACGAGTTTTATTGAAGCTTATCTTCAACACCTTGTGCCACCCTTCTTCCTATATTCCACTTATTCAAAATGCTGCTTCTGCAGCATTTTGGTTCCCCTCTCTTTCCCCGGAATGTGCTCCTTTCCCCGTGTCTTATCAGTGTCATTTTCACTCCACTCGAGTCTGAGATCTCCTACTCCGAAGTCCTCCCTGAACACTCCTGCCGAACACTGCCCTAGAAGCATCACATGCCATTTCTCCCTTACTCCTCTGATCTTCCAGTCACCCACAGGCTCATTATCTCCTCCAGCTGGCATGGACATCGAACACTGCCAATACCAAAGGCCCCTGTCCTAGGG
Source organism: Alexandromys fortis (assembly GCF_014885135.2). NCBI lineage: Eukaryota > Metazoa > Chordata > Mammalia > Rodentia > Cricetidae > Alexandromys > Alexandromys fortis. The sequence goes on from NW_026067989.1 coordinate 316,220, forward strand.
TCTGATTGATAGCAAGTTCTCAGAAGGGGTTTGCTGAAGGGTGGATTGTCTCCACAAAGAATGATAAAATAGTGATGACAGACATGCAGCAATGTGCACTGAACAGGAACATTTTATTTTGGTGAGAGCTGGGAATAGCCTGCAGAATGGGTTCATCTGCATGGTGCCTTCCTTGCAAAGCACACGGCAGGAAAAGCAAATACCAAACCCTGGACCAAGCAAAGAAACAGCTTCTATGGCACAGTTTTTTTTATATGTAGTTAAGTCAGAGCCACAAACTGAAGGCCCAAAACTTGCAGAGGGATGTAGTGAGAGATGCCAGGCTGCGCGGAAGGGGCTGCGCCAGGCTGTGCGGAGGTATGCTGCGATGGACAGGTGGTGGGGTTGCTGACTGACCATAAGGAATCAATGAAGTGACATTTTACTTGTAGACACGGTGAGTCACAAGAGTTCTGATGATGTAAATTGGTACACATTAATGACATTTTATCAATACTTGGGAAAAAACTGAATTTCAAATCAATTAAAATACAATATCACTTTCAAGAGGACTGCATATTCTACATTTTATGGAGAAAAGAGAACTCAATACTATGCATATAGATACGAGAGAGAGAGAGAGAGAACGCTAGTGACCTGAGCAGAGATTAGAGGTTTTTTTATTTTGTTTTGTTTTGGTTTTTGTTTTCAAAGATAGCAAACTAAGTCTCCAAATGGAAGCAAACTAAAGGGCTCCACTGCACAGTGGATGGTGAAGGTGGTGCTGGATTCCAAGTAACTGAGTCTTTGACTGGGAGACAAATCCCAGCAAAACCATTTGACTAGACAAACAGTACTTAACAGATGAGATTACACTACTGATATCAATGCCGAGGACCAGCATATTATTAAGTGATAGAATCCTATGGATGATTTTTTTTCTAGTCCCCATACAAAGTAGCTGAGAAAATCACTGCCAATTTCTGAGAGCCTAAAGCACTCATGGCTTCAGAAAGACTGCCTATTCAGTGGCTCTGAAAGGGTTCTTGTGTTTTAGGGTTTCACTAATATTTGGCTTATTTCAAGACAGAATTATGTAATGAGCATAACTTTCCTCAGTAATCACACAACATGAAGTTTGAAGGTGGCATGGTGAGGGCGAAACTGGAGACGATAAAACAAACTTTGGGTTGCCAGAAATCTACAGACCCCATATCTCACAAACTGGCTCTTTTTTCTCTTTGGCTTAAGTAACATGGGATCTGGTCTCCAACAGGAACAAGGCAGAGATGCGATTGAAGGTGCTTCCCTGGACAATGAGGCAACAATTTCTCATAGACATCTACTTTCCACCACGGAGAGTACTAACTGGATCAGGGAAGTCCCAGGCCTTGGCTATGAAACTGGGATAGGATTAGAACTGAGAGCAAGGTTCGGGAGTCAGCAGGACCTGGACACCACCAAAGCTCTAATTCATAAATACATGCACATGTAAACCGAGGCTATTGTGACTCAGAACTGAGAGGACAGAGGTCACTCAGCACCGTGCCTGCCCCAAGAAAATGCTGAAAAAGGTCAGCTCCAGAAGACGTCCTGTGAGTTCATTTCACTCACTCAGCTCATTAGTGTATGTGACATTCTCTTGGAAGGAAGCATGAAGATAATGGGACCTTAAAACTGGGGAGTACCCCAAAGGCCTTCTCATCTGGCTTTGTGTTTCCAGACGTTTTCATTATCACTGTCATCTTACTGATGAAGTCACCAAAGACTTGAGCACTTAGGCTAAAAACTGAAGGTCACCCAGCCGCTAAACTATTTAAAATACTCTCTTTTGTGTCTTCAGCCATCCCCTGATGTCTGAAAGTAGTGAAGATAATTCTCTGGGCTATGGAATGCCCGAGGATCAAGGCTGCCCCTGTTATTACAGATAATTTATAAAAACAAGATAAAAGCATTTAAACCAAAGGGATCGTGCACTGGGCAATCAAAGTGCCAACTTAAAATATTAGACAGTTATGAAAATGATAATGAAGCTTGTAACCATCTTTGCTAATGCTTATTATGTTGTTAAGCAAAAACTCAGAGAACATAATCCCATTTGCACTGTGATTAGAACTAAGTACAATTATGTATATACAGCACTGGCTGGAAAGAAACTTGGGAAATGGCTGTGGGTGATGTGCTGAGGAGGTGCCCTTGCCCAAGCTTTATTACCATCAAGTGACTATAATGTAGTTGGCACCATAAATACCATCGGAGTACAAATCATGGGGAAGAGACGTTGCTGTTCACTCACCCAGGGTTATATAACATGACGGCAGACAGGTTCTCACACGACTTGGAGAGGTCGGTCATAGACAAGCTGAAGGAGGACAGAAGGCCACTCTAAGAGCAGACACAGGACAGAGTGGTTACCTTAGTGGGTATGAGACGGCCAGTGCTCAGCATCCATTGCCTTCCACTAGTGACGGGCAATGAGATGCATGCAATCATGTGAATGCTAATACCTTGCAGATGAGGGCTAGTTGGACCCTTATATACCAGAAACCACCTTTTAAAAAGAAAATGTATTTATTCATTTATTTTACTGCCTGGCCTCTGTTTCCCCTCCCTCCTCTCCTCCCAGTGCCTTACTCCCACCCACCTGCTCCCCAATTCACTCCTTCATTTCTGTTCAGGAAAGGGCATGTCTTCCATGACAAAACATGACATATCAAGATGCAGTAAGATAAGCACCTCCACATGTATTAAGGCTGGGTCCCAAAAAGTCAGTAAAAGAGTCAGAAACAGTCCCTGATCCCACTGTTAGGAATTGCACAAGAAGACCAAACTACACAACTATCACATGTATGCAGAGTGCCTAGGTCAGTCCCAAACAGGCTCCCTGGTTATTAGTTCAATCCCTGTGAGCCCCCTATGAGCCTGAGTTAATTGATTCTGTGGGTTTTTCTTTGTTTGTTTGTTGTTTCATTTGTTTGTTTTGTGATATCTTTGACCCCCCAGTCTCCTGCAATTCTTTCTTCCCCAATTCTGCAAGATTTCCTGAACTCCACCTAATGTTTGGTTGTAGGTCTTCGTCTGTTTCCATCAGTTGCTAGATGAAGACTCTCTGATGACAATTGGGCTAAGAACCAATTTGGTCACAGGAGATGGCCAGTTCATGCTCCATATTGCTATTGCTAGGAGTCTTAGCTGGAGTCATCCTTGTAGATTCCTTGTAGATTCCTTTGTGCCAGATTTAACCTGCCCCCCAAATGTGTCCCTTTATTCACTAGGCATTCCATAGCTCAGAAAGCCTCCTAGCTACACTGCATTGAGGTTTGGGTAGATGCTAGAAATTGTATCTCTGCTGCCCTCAACATTCACATTTACTGAATGACAGAGATAAAGGGATAGGTGAGGGGAGGCTGAAAAGATAAGAATTGGTCTATCTGCTTCCCAGGAAAGCTATTGGCAGGCATGTTTCCACCGTATCTCTCTAGAACCATGACTAAAAGGTACTGTCTAGAGTAGCCTTGGGTTGGAATGGGCAAGAATATTTATTGGCTGGATCATCAATCAGCTGTGGATTAGGCTGAGGGGTGTAACTTTGCTCTCATATTCCACCAGAGGACCTGGCAGCCTTGGGCAGCCCTTATATTGAAAGGAGAGGCATAGATGTTATATCACTTTTTGGTTAGAACAAAGGTCTCAAGCTTGTGGGTCAGGACTGTTTTGGTTGCCTGCCTCCTGCCCTCACAGGCTGTTTTAGACAGTCTGTCTTAATCTAATTTCCCATTCAGTTATGTAAATTGGGGTGGTAACAGCTACTGTACAGATAACATGGCAGTCTCTGCATAAGTTGAACACAGTTTGCAGCTCATGAAAATGCAAGCTGTAGTTTTTACTGTTTTCAGCAGTCTAGGGAGAGGCCATGGTGCAGACTTCTTTCCTTCCCATTCAGTGATCCTCTCTGTGGGCTGCAGCCTTCCTCCACTACTATGTATTATAAGACCCGTGAATGGTCCCATCCAACCAAGCCCATCTCTCTCAATGGTCCTAAACTCACCCTATTCCATCTCCTGCCCAAATGAAAAACACCATTTACTATGGTGGACTTACAATAAGAGCTATTCAGTGCTATGTTTCTTAGACAGATTCTGGTAAATGCAAGTCACACCTCAATATCACACAAAGTATGGCTCTTCCGGGTATGCATAGACTAGCAAGAAGGGTCTAAAAGGAACAGCTTTTTCTTGTGAGCTCTGGACTCTAGTTGCTGGCTCTCCTACTCCATCATCTGTCAGGAAACAACTGCCTGGAACTGACCTGGCTACAGAGCTTCCTTTCCAGAGGTTTTAGTCCCAGAAAGTAAAGTGCTAGGACCTAGGAGAGGCCCCCACCCCACTTGGGGTCAGCCCAATGCCCTCACCTTCCTCTTCTCCCTGAGCTTGGCAGCTTCCTTTGGATGGTTAAAGCGGAACATGTTGGTTCTTCCCAAGAGTATCACAGCACCTGGAATACACAAAAACAACAGCAATGGATGGACAGCAATATGATGTCAGTGGTAGGCAGTGAGGTCGGCTGGCAACAGCAGAGCACAGACTTATCCTTCCAGTGCATGAGAAAATAATAAGGGGATGCTTCAGTCTCAAAGGCCCACCTATGGAAGCAAGTTTTAAACCTGCATGTATTTTTGTTTTTACAGCTGGATGTAAATTATATTCAAAATAACTTAGGCAGAAGTGATGAATCTAAGCATTATAACCCATTATGAGATTTTAAACTTAATATGCAGATAATTAGACTTACGATTATTTGGAGGAAAAAACCCTCCAGGTATCTAAAGAGATGTATCATCAAGCAAAACATGTGATTTCAAATGTAGGAAATGTTTATTAATGCTTACAAAAGGAGACACTCAAAGACAAGCAGTTTCAAAAGAAATACAGTGGAACTGGCAGAGAACAAGCTCCTATTGCTAACACCTGCCAGTACCTGATGTGGAAGAACCTGCATACATAAATATATACATGTCTATTCTCAAGGAAGTATGATGCTTCCTCTCACAAACCCTGTTAAAATTTAGATGTCTGTATTAGGTACTGGACCAAAATCCTCATTCAGTACCAAGTGCCCATGAACAAGAGAAGTCAAGGCCAATGACTAGGAATACTATGAATGACCAAGGAAGAGGGGTCAGCAAAAATAAGCAAATAGTTTCTGAAGTCAGACTTGTCCAGATCCAGTGCATTGGCTATGGAAGGTAGTGAACTCCCTGGCCTTACAGGCATTTAAGAGAAGCTATGCCATACATATTCTGTGGTCTCTTCCATACGGAGCACTTTGTCACTTTATGATAGTTTTAGTTCTGTGACAGGCAATACTTATGTTCTCGAGTCAGTCATTAAGAGAAATGACTGTGACAGTATAGCACCAAGTAGAGACTAGAAGACCTAAAGACCAATACTGGTCTCACTATAGTCAGAAGACAGCAAAAAGCAGAGCATGGGGTACCACAGGGAAAGCTTGGGTCACAGATGGGAGACTACCTAGCTATGTTCAGAACATAAAAATTCAAATCCAATCCATACAAAAGATTTTTTAAAACAACAGCAAAGACAAGCACATGTTGTGTGGATCTGGAAAGCTGAGAAAAAGATTGACCACCATTCACCATCGAGTGGACAGTGATAAAAAGCCAACCCATAAATTTGGTATTTCCCAGAGAAAAATTCAAAAACAAAATTACTAATTGTTAATAGTTAAAAACTTAAAAGATTTCAGGGGTATCTGTGGAGGTTTGAACGAAAATGGCCGCCAAAAGGAGTGGCGCTATTGGGAGGTGTGCCTTGGCTGGAGTAGTTGTGGCCTTGTTAGAGAAGTGTGTCACTGTGGAGACGGGCTTTGAGGCCTCATATATGCTCAAGCTATACCCAATGTCTCAGACCATTTCCTGTTGCCTGATTATCAACATGTAGCAGCTCCTCCTCCAGCATTATGTCTGCCTGTATGCTGCCTTGTTTCCTGCCATGACAGTAATGGATTAAACCTCTGCACTGTAAGCAAGCTACCACAATTAATTTTTTTCTAATATGAGTTGCCATGGTCTGTTGCGGGAGGTCCTTCCGCCCCTCCAACCAATAGCTGCTGTGATACCAGCCCATTGGGGCGTGGTCTCTCTCCCTTTAAAAAAGCGGCTATTTCCTCTGCTCGCTCTCTTCTCTTCCTGCTCTGCTGGAGACTAGACTCCCTTCCTGGTTGTGCAGATGGCTGTTGTCTGGGATTGTGATCTGTAAGTTTTTTTCCCCTTTAAATAAATAACACCCTATTAATCATAACTCCAAACTGGTGTTGCCTTGTTCGTGACTTACGCCTTCAATGGTCATGGTGTCTTTTCACAGCAATAGAAGCCTTAACTAAGACAGTATCTTTCTACCATCCCCTGAAACCTCAGAAGATACAGTTTGTTGAGAGGACAGTACCACCAGATCCTTAATGCCCCTTGGTGCAAGTCCTGGAGCTGCTGATGGCTGATGCACCCTGTAACTGAGCACAAACAGTGACCTCTTGCTTGGGTGTGGTCTTTGCCTGGAGTCAGAAAGCATCTCCTCACCCAGCCTCAGCTATTACCTAGTCAGTATAGTGTCTTAGATGAATCAGAGGAGTTTCAAATCCATACAGTTAACCACTGGCTGACTGACTGGTTTAGACACAAGGCATAGGGAGAAACTGAAGAACTTGGTTCAATGGAAGTCATTGTTTCACAGGAAATGGAGCCAACATGAAGAGAAGAATTTTGGGAGATTCACGAAAGCAGTAGATCTTTGTCTCACTAACAATTGGTTTACTGTTCTCATATAAATTCACACTTGTGTCTCTGTCACTTTGGAAAGGCAACTTCACTATAATTAAGAAAGGTGTTTTCCACTTTTCCACTGTTAAGACTCAGAGCTGTGTCTCTTGCAGAAAGTTGTAATCTAAGCAGTCATGTCTAGGATGTAGGCACTTTTAATACTCTTCAGCTATATTAGAGATTAATAAGGCGATCAAATTCCAGGTGTTAATTACACCTAACCCAACTCTTTTTCCCTTCTATTAATCAAATGCCTAGGTAAGCAAGTTGAAAATTGCTAAAATATGTTAATGGAAAAATAGAATAGTAACTCAGAGACATTATTTCAACTCATATTAAGTCACTGAGAATAATACAGCCACCTATGTTACTTGCATGAAATATACAGCTAAAAGCCCTTTATGAAGTTATGAAAGAAAGTAAAATTATCCACAACAATTCATTTCCATTTTGATGTGTGTCAAGTAAGTGTCTGGCATTTGTAATGGTCTCCACTAACAGTTGTCTCCTCTTCTTCCTTCTACTGTTCATTTTCACCCAAGAAACACTGAATCAAAAATATGCACACAAGCTTATGTGATACTGCTTTTAGTTTGTATAGCTACAAATACTTTGTGAGCACTGACATGCTAGTCATCATGATAAACACTGGGGATACAGAGATAGAGAGGGCTAACTATGCCTTGCCCTTACAGAGCATAAACAGTTAACAGGATAGGGGTAAATGAGTGAGAAGTTTCAACAAAGGAAAAACACACCTCCTTCAAAAAAGCCATAACTTCTAATACTGCCACTGACTATGGGTCTATGGGTGGTGAGTGACAATTGTCTATATTCTCTCAATTTCGTTTTAAATAAACGCTGATTGGCCAGTAGCCAGGCAGGAAATATAGGCAGGACAACCAGACAGGAAGTAGAGGTGGGTCAATGAGAACAAGAGAATTTTAGGATGGAGGAAGCCCATTCCTCTGCAGTCCTACCCAGACACGGAAGAAGCAAGATGTGACTACACGTTGCTGAAAAAGGTACTGAGCCATGTGGCTAATATATACTAGAATAATGGACTAATGTAAGTTATAAGAGTTAAGATAAAGCCTGAGCTAATGGGCCAATCAGTTTATGATTAATGTAGACCTCTGTGCAATTTCTTTGGGACTTAATAACTGTGGGAACCAGGCAGAACAGAAACCTCAGACAACGTGGGGACCATTTTCGTCTATCTATCTATCTATCTATCTATCTATCTATCTATCTAACTATCTACCTATCTAGAGTTTTCTTTACTAAATGAAGTCACTGCTGTGGAAATGTCACTCAAGTAAAGAAGAGGAAGAAAAGAAGGGAAGGGAGGGGAAAGGGCAGGGCAGGGCAGGGCAGGAAAGGGAAGGGGAGGAGAAGTGAGGAGAGGAGAGGAGAGGAGAGGAGAGGAGAGGAGAGGAGAGGAGAGGAGAGGAGAGGAGAGGAGAGGAGAGGAGAGGAGAGGAGAGGAGAGGTGAGAAGAGACGAGACTTGGAGGAAAGTTGGCTATTAACAGCCTAGTAGAGAAGGTGACCTTGGAGAGGGAAGAAACAGAACTAAGGAGGAGACACCAGTAGAGAATGCCGCCAGAGATGCTAAATGGAAACCAGAGATTACCAGTGGATGCTGCCTCAAGGAGAGCTGTGTAAGTGAGAAAGCAAGAAAGGAGGAGCTGGGAAGAAAAGGGAGCTGTAAAATACACAAATATAATTTGTGCTTTACAGACCCCTGTGGCCGAAAAGCCAGGCTGCAGAAGAGACAGCAAGATGAACATGAAACCCAGTGGCAGAAGGACTGGGACCTCCCATGTCCCATCAGGGCTATATATGCCAAAACTGAGCTAGGAGTAGGCATGGCTAGATCTCCCAGACAAAGCAAATAATCCAAGAAGGGTCTTAATAGGAGGTGGGGTTTTTGAGTCTCAGATTTGTTTTGGTTCTCTAGATGCACCCTCCCCTACCCATTAAAGGTACCTTTCTCTTTCATAAAGAGTCTATTTTTATCATTGTCCACATATCCCTTGGTTCAGTTCTTTGTTCTCAGACACACAAACCTCAGTTGGTGCCCTTTGGACTCAGATCATACCTATGACATGTTAATAAACAGAGGGTGAAATGGGTTTAGTGGCATAGTTAGCTGTAATTTATGAAAGAGGAAATTCATGTATATACTTAGCAATAAGCCAGCTAAAGGAAAAGGGTAACTTGGTGGGTGGATGGACAATCAAATGAAACTGGTTAGTGACATAATATCTAAGTGAAGGCTGGGAATAGGGGTCAGTGAGTAAAATGATTACTATGAAAGCATGGGGCCCTGAGCTTAGATCACCAGCATCCAGGTAAAAATCTAAGTCAGCTGGTATACCGGTAACCCAGCACAGGGCGAGGGTGTGGAGGAAGGTGGACTGGGGACAAATCACAAATATCTAGGTTTACTGAGAGACACTAGCTCAAAACAGAAGGTTCAGAAGCTACTGAGGAAGACATCTGACAAAAACCTCTAGCCTACACACCCATTCCCCACCCCGACACTCTCCACACATCTTGAGAGAGAGTCTATGGGTGAGACCAAGGAGGAGCTATGACTGAATCTCTTTGGAATTCAGTGTTCTCATCTGCTCAGCAACTGGAAAATTCCTAAGGTTCCTTCTCGACCTTAAGTTCTTTTTAACTGTCAATGACTCCTTGCTTGAGGTTAATGTGATTAATAGCAGCAGATGGACTTTCTGTGATACACTTAATTTGTAATTTTGAGAGCATGTCTAAACATCACTGAAATATATGATGGCTTCACTGTGATTACTTCAGAGCTTGTTAAATATCCAAGACAGACAAATTCCAGACGGTCTTAAAAGGGAATGGAGGAAGAAATGACATTGTAAAATGGGAGACAAAGCCTTTTGTTTAAAAAATATACAAAGATTCCTTTATTTAAATCTCTGTGAATGAGAGATACAAATGATGATTTCATATGAGATTTTCTTATTTTAGTATGTAAAGTAAGCTGAAAAAAAAAACAAGAATATATGTATTGCTAGTGATTTCTAGGGGAAGAAAGGGACAATACTTAAGACTACAAGTAATTACCCCCTCCTTTGATTTTAATGAGATTTTCTACTTCTGCTACTGCATGAATAAATTAACTTACTTTTCTATTAAATGTTGTCATGTGAATATTTTAGAGGTGACTGTATAAAGGATGCTGTTCTGAGTTATAGCTGATACAAACACAGGAGACAACTGTGTTCCCCAAAGTGCCTGGTCCAAGATAACAGGAGCTTAAAGGCTTGAGACAATAGAAACAGGATTCTGCTTCAGGGCTCCTCATTTTACATTTTAATTATTTCATCACCCTTCACCAACCCAGCACACACACAGGGGCTGCATTCCTCAAGGACACTTGGTGGGAGAGAGGTTTCATTTGAGTTATGACGGGTGGAGGATCCAGACTCAGAAAATATCAGACGCTGCCTTGAAAGGTGCTCTGAACAAGAATCTTGGGTAAAGAAGGACAAGGATATTCTCATTTTGTTGCCTGATTCCAGGAGAAGCTGCTTATAAGAACCGTCTCTGTGATTTGAAATAGCTTAAAAACCTTATATTGAAATGAACTGCAATGTTAGCATCATTTTGGAGCCATGATAGAATCTAATCTTCAATAACATGAATCATTACATAAGAACAGATTAAGTTCTATGTTCTAGGTCTTTCTACTCTTTAAATAATGACTATTACTTAAGGCATAGGAGTTATAGTAATTCTGTTTCGAAATGGCTTTGGGAAGCTAGATCTGAAAGATTAAGAGTTATAGGGAATAAATGACTTTGTGCAGATTCTAAACGAATTCAGAAAAGACATGAAGATGCCATTGATAGGCTTGGGCATGAGTGCCAGGTACTGGGCATCAATGCGATACTGGAGCAGATGTCACCATCAAAGCAGGTCATCTGATCACTGCTTTCTGTGGTGGGAACAAATGTATATGACACCTTATCAAAGACCAACCAGGGCCCTGACACCTCCCTTATCAGTGCTCACATTTCAGACAATGAGTTATAACTTCCTGCATTGGATAAATTACTTTACCCCTCGTTTATTCTCAGTAAAATGAAAATTTGTAAGCTTAGATTCTGGGCCTCTAGAGAAGAAAGGAAATTGATTTTCAATCTTTGCTATTGATGTACCCAGTCAAATAACCATCAAGGGTGATTTGATGATCTGTGTATGAACTGAGTGCAGAGCTTTTAAATCTTCAGGATGCACCAGTCCACCCCTACCCGTAAAATTTTAGACGAGTGCCTGAGTGAGTCAGGCCAATGTTTTTCTTCTTGAAACTTCAAGGGGGAAACAGATTACTTCCTACAGGGGACAAGTCCATCCTTTCCAAGGAAAATGTGGATTTGACATGGAATACTTCATGAGCAATACAAAATCATACATGTTGCAAGAATGGCTGCTGGGTTATCTTGGGTTCACCAAGGCTTGTCTGGCTATGGTGCTACTTTCCACAACGCCTGCAGAATGTCAGCGTAAGCCTTGCCATGGATGAGGGGGTCCTCTGTAGCCACTCAAGGAGCCTCAGAAGGACTAACATGTCTAAAACAGATGGATGAGCCATCATAAAGGCAGCAGAGCAAGTTGCTTGTTAAAAAATTTCTGCTTAGCTTGCAGACTTAATTCAAGGCACCTCACTAGGGAAAGTTCTATGATCTGTCAATTAAGAGTCAACACACTGTCATCTTAGCTGATTTCAATACAAAATAAACATTAAAAATAGTTGTTTACAACCCAAGCCAGTCATTAACATCACAGTGCTTTACAGTTTAACAAGGCTTTTACAGAGCACTGGTACTCTTTTAAAGACTGCTGGGGACAGTGAGGAGGCTACGTGACTTAGGGCAGCCACACGGAAAAGGATGAGTTTCTGCATCTTGGCTCAGACTAGAAGGAAGCTCAAAAATGCTCATTGCTATGAAACACCGATGAGAAGTCCTCCGCTTTCATCTGAACAAGAAGTTCCCTGGTACCAAGTAGAGGCAGCGGGAGGTCTCCAAGTTACCCAGGATGGTATGGCAGGCTCCTGTGGCTGTATGCTCCCTCTTTTTGTCTTTTAAGTCCTTTGCCCTGGTCATGGATGTAGGTAAACAGGGTAGAAGAAAGAGGGGAAGCAGAAAACTCCAATTTCCAGTTAGAGGAGAGAAGTAGGAAGATCCAAGGGAAAACTACTGGGCGCACAGAAGGAACTCCAACGTTCACTACCACAAGTGCACACATAGCCCTAAGCCTCGGTAGCATATTCAGCCTGAGAGTTGGGCTAAGGGGCAGAAAACTGCTCAGACTATCCACATAGTCAGACCACTGCTATGTGGACAGCCCAGAGGCCTTGACAGTGAACCAGCATTAGTGCTGCAACCACAATCTGTATAGGTGAGGCTGCTCCTAACTTAGGTGAGGGAATCAGCAAGGGAACATGCTCACTGAAGGAGGATATCACAGTACCCCATCAAAGAATTTCAATGAAACTGATTCTCCTTTAACAAAATGTTCAAAACTTTCCAGATTCAAACCATTATCATTACTTCCTTGACAAAGGTAGTCAATGAATTGGGAAAACAATGCAAGCATGGCTGAGCCCTTTGAGCTAACAATAATAAACATATTTAAATAAGTATTTCAACTTTAAAACAAAAAGAAAATTAAAAATGCAGAAAGAGATAAAACATAAAAAGTAGAACCAAATGTTGTGACCCAAAATCACAACAATCAGATAAACAAAAGCTTTGGAGGATGAGCTCTATAGCAGGAAGTGGTCATTGAGAAAAACTCAACTAGATAGCAAATCAGAGCATCAAAAGAACAGGAGACAGCAACTAAAATATCTAATGTTTATATGATTAGAGACCCAGAATGAAAGAGAAGTGTATACAGTAAAGGAAAATGTTTTTAAACAAATTATGGTGGTAAACTTCCCAACTCTAAAGACAGACAGACACCCACAGATTCAGAGGCTCAGTAAATTCCAAACTGGTAAACTTAAAGACACCCATGGCAACACCCACTGTAAAGCCATCTAAGGCAATGTGAAGCCTAAGTTGTTGAAGAGATCAGAGAGACTAAAATAGGTATGAAGGATGAAAAAGAAAAGAAAGGGGTAGAGATAGGCAAATAGTTATTTTTCTGCTCATGTCAAGGGTGTCGAGAATCTGACTTCAGTGTGACTAGCTTTAGTCAGCTGCTCTCACGCAGAAGCATGCATCAGAATTACTTCTGGACATGAAAACCCACTGGGGATTTTAGATCTAGATCTTTTGCAGAATAGGGCTTAGGAATCTGTATATCTAATAAGCTCCAGGGTAGTGCTGATGTCACTGACCTGGGACATACTTGGAGAACCATTCTCTTTTTAATAATAGTTCAGGTTTTAAAATTCAAAAAGAAAAACCTCAGTTTTCAGGTCTCTAACTTGAGGGAGGCATCTGACGGGTGCTCAGGTCAGTATAGTGGAGCCCACAAGGAACACGCTCTTCTCTCCCAGCTCTCTGAAGCATATACATTCTTGGCCTTAGCTGGATACCGTGGTTTAACCCTCAAAGATCTATTTTCTTTTCCAGTTCCACTATAATTCTTTTTAATTTGTCACTGAGCAACTCACAGCAGCCTTCCAGCAGATGAAAATTTTATCAAAGGCTCCTCTGCTGCACTCTGCAGACAATCACCTGTTCCCTCTTTCAGGGTATTTGAGTAAAAGCAAATATGTTTTGGCACTCAAGCATATCACATTCAAATGTACCTAACTGTGAATTTCCAAGATGCAGTTTCTGTAGCACTTTTAAAATGAGAGGTGAATGTTCAATGAATCTGGCAGGCCAGCAAGAAGACCAAAGGTATCCACTGATATGAATGTAAAAATTATTTACATTTAACAGTGACTAGCTTTAAAAATATATATTACATCAAAAACCAATTCAAATAAGAAAGCCTAGTTCCTGGAAATTCCAAGAGAAGGCTGAAGTATTTGCTGAATTACTACACACTTGATTATTGTGCCATTTTTTCTTAAATATATGGTGGTTAAGTTTGGGAGAACTTAAGAGCTTAGACTCCCAAGAAGAGCTGTGGTCTCTGGATATAAATAAGACATTGTGGTCAAGAATTTGCCTTCTTCTTTCTATGGATTCATTTATGGAGCTATAATAGAATCACAAGTGGTAGGGGATCTGAGCTTTAGACACACACTAAGAGATGGGTATATTTAGACCTGAAGATGAAGGAAAAGGTGTCTAATGTCAAATATTAGACAATACACAAGGAATATTCCATCCCATTCATGCTTACAAGTCCAGCAAATACTCTTCATTTTACTGACAATGCCAATGGATGAAAACCTTTCCTTTTCTTTAGTGTGTGTGTGGGGGGGAGGGGGGACTATGCTATTTGAAAGAAGGCAGTTCATTGACACAAGTTAAAAATGAAGAACAACATTAAAAAAAAACTTGTCCTAATGATGGCAACCTTCTAAATTTAGACAAATCTATTTTTTGGAATTCACAGTGTGTTAAGTGGTTTATTTAGATAAGGAAGATGTAATTACTACTTGTGCTTTTTTTTTTAATGACACAGCCTAGTACATTTCCAAATGAAAGTAATTTACCAATGAAGAGGCAGCTGACTATGGAATATCAGCAAGAAGGTGGAAGCTGGTGATGAAAGGTGAGGGTGCCGTGAGTGACATAAGGTGAAGCTGAGATGTAGTCAGCTAAGGGTGATGTGTAAGACATGGATATGATGTGGGTTGGTATTCGGGTGATGTGTAAGACATGGATATGAAGTGGGTTGGTATTCGGGTGATGTGTAAGACATGGATATGAGGTGGGTTGGTATTCGGGTGATGTGTAAGACATGGATATGATGTGGGTTGGTATTCAGGTGATGTGTAAGACGTGGATATGATGTGGGTTGATATTCATTTGGGCTCCTATCCTATATTCCTGCTGTTCGGAAAGCAGGGAACTGTTACAAAACTGTTCCTTCTGTGTGTCTTTCATGAACCCAACCAGCAGTTTACTGAAGAGGCCAATTCTGAGGACCCAGAAAGGATGACAGGCCAGTAGCCACTACAGTAAGCCAGAGACTGGAGTTAGTTAGAACAACAGGTGTGGGAAACCAAAGAGGCCCGGACTTCACGATCCTTGGGGCTATAAATAGAACCTGTGCCTGGCTTGGAAAGCCAAAAAGATTTAACAACAGATACAAATCAAGGATTCAGAGGGTAAAAGTATGAATAATAATAGTGAGAGATAATGAATAGTCTGCTATCATTTTATCAGTGTTCTGTACTAATACAGTAGCTGTCCAGCTACCCCAAGATCCAGCTCCAAGAGGCTTGGCAGCCAAAAGTTAATTCAAAACATCTGACTTTGCAAAAATCACCTAAGCAGGACTGTGCAGAAGTACTCTACAGAACTGACTTTAAAAAGCTGCTTCATGGGCAAAAGCCAAGAAGGGTTTGAAGTATAAAAATACTGTTTTACTTAATCCTGCTTCATTTATTGTATTTTTAATGAAGTCCATTTTTTTTTATATTTTACTATAGGTTTTAAAAAACTAAATGCTTATTGAAGTCTATGATCCTTGTCTATAAATGCTAAAGTTGCCTCCTTCCTTGCTGGCAGGGAAGATGATCTGGAGGAGGATGGGTCAGTCCCATTTACCGCTTTTATTTTCACCACATATAGTCAAAAACCTCCAGTTTATCATATCACTCTGCAACTTAAAAACATGTTTCAGTTTTCATTTTAAAAATCGACAAACACTAAGCAAGCCAAAGTAGATAATTTTATTCCTCAGTTTACGATGGACAGGATATATATTAATGAAAGAAAGTCTAAGTTAAAAAAAGAAAAAAAAGTTGTCATCTCATTACTCTCATGCAATGCCTTGATTTGATGCCATCTAGCATTCCCCAGCTCGGAGGCTTGTTAGTGGCATTTATACTCTGTACAATGCTCTTTCATCTTAAACATGGTGGAAGCAGTTCAGCAGCTCAGCATAATGCTGGAGGAACTCAAGCCCACTGGATCTGAACATCACCACGGAACCACGACAATAAAAGAATTAAGAGCATCCCACAGGAAAAGACAAGTGTTGCCATTAGCCTTCAACGTCAATTAGTTCTATGACTCTTAGCCAAAGTCACATCTGAGATAGACTAAAAGGTCAGAAGCTTGCTTCCTAACCTGAATCACTACCCAAAGTAGACATATTTTAAAATGAGCTACCTAGTTGAGTAGAAGAACAAAATAAAATAAGGTATAATGTAAAATAAAGTTACTTCATGTAGACATTTATCAACAAGCTTTAATCTAGAGGAGAATTAGACACATAGTTACAGTTATCTGAAAAATTTCTGCAAACTCAGCAAACTCGTGATCCTGCTTCCTTCCTGGGGAGTACAGGAGAAAAAAACCACTCAAGGTTAAATGTTAAAGAAGGTCTACACAGAGCCCACACTGGAGAGCACCCTTTAAAGAATTGAAAAGTTCTAGGAATGGACAAGGTGAATCTAGAATATCTTGCCTCAGAAGGTATGCGAGAGCTCACAAATCAATGAGGTCAAGCCAAAACACGCAGACGCCACCTTGAAGAAACCCACACTGGCCAAATCTGAGACAATTTGAACATTGGAAATAAATAAAGGGAAAGCAGAGGAAATACTAAATACAGTGACTAACTATGCAACCCTGCTACTAAAAATTCAATTGACAAATGCAGAAGAAATGATAAGAAAATCTTTTTAGCAACCAACAGAATAATAATAATTCAGCAAAATTTTAAAGACAGTTTCTGAAACAGTAAGTCAACATGTGACAAGGGAAAGAATACTGATAACCAAAGTGCCTTCCCAAAGCATTATCTAAAGCCAAAGTCAAAGGAAGAAACTACACAGGGAAAAAGCTTAGCCAGCTGCATGTTTACCAAGGACCCAAAGGGAGTGCCATCAGCAGTGGATGATGGGAGAGGAGGAAAATGCAGCATTGTCAGAAATGCATTATATTGGAGATGTAAGTCACTCAGTGTCACAGCCCTTGCCTAGTCTGTACAAGTCTGGCCCAGCACTTCCTGCAAACAAACAAAAATCTAACTACGAACGGCACCAGAGAAATCCTACAGAGGGAATGCCTACAATGCCTCTGACACACTCTGTTCAATGTCATAAAGTCCAAGAAAGACCAAGGACCTGCTCTGGAATGAAGAAACTAGAGATGTGGCCAACACGACCATGCACAAAGCTGGATCCACGAGAAGCAGACGGCCAAACCTAAATGAACCAAATCTGAGGATTACCATTAGTTTCCTAGCTGTATGGCTGCACTGGAGATGTATGGAGGATCTCACTGGTGGAGGAAATATACGCAAAGGTACTCAAAGACTGGAATCCGTCATAAGCGGAACCCCATCCTTCCCCTAGAGGACATGTAATCCCCACAGCTTGGAACAGTTGGAACCTTTAGGATGAGGAGTCTCCTTGAAGGTCTTCAGAGAGGTATGGTGTGCCTCCCTCCTCTCTGTTTTCAGGTCATGAGATTTAATTCACCACAGGCTCAAATCCAAAGGACTAACACTGACTGGAACGACCTTTTGTCTTTATAATCTTATCAATTTAGCTACAGAGAAAAAGAGCAGACTAATTAACATATACTGGCTACTTTCACATGGCTCTGTGATTTGAAAGTTCTGCATCTATTCTTTTTTTTAGAATACTGAAGTTGTTTCCAACAGAAAAGACATCATACCCATCCTGTGTATATAATTGTAACCACTCATAAGAAGGACATAAACACTGAAAGAAAAAGTCTTAAAGGAAATCATTGTTATTAAATTTTCTTGTAATAGGTACTTTTTCACTTAAAGTCATCTAATAGCTAATTCTCACAACCACAAATATTCATAAATATGCCATGTTTAATTTAACAAGAAAGTGGGTGTTATGAAGCAGCCCCCCAGCAAGACAAGGAGAAAACACAAGGAGGCAAATAGTCTTAAATAGTCTTTAACCTCTGTGTCCCTTAATCAGCAAGATGCATATGCTCCCCCAAGGCAAGCTTGCTTTCTCAACAGATACAGAGAACTCTGAAAAGCAAAACCAGATACCTTGATTTAGCTGTGTAGCATCCACAATCTGAACACCATTCACGGAGCACTGGGACCCGCTCAGGGGTATCAGAGTCACCGTTCCCCCAACATTCTCAAAGACACAGTGCTCACTCTCCAAGTCAAGACCATGAAGGACTAGGAGAGAAAAACAAAGAAGAAAGTTGGTCCCCACTCGGGTGTCTGCTATAATGACTCCCAATTATTTATCTCTTTTCCATTTTGAACACCTGTTACTTTCCACAAAAGCACTGTGGACAATTACATTGAGTGAGTCTGCAATGTCAAGGGGCAGAGACAGAGGCATCCACGATGATCGCCTCAGAGAGTCTGGCCACCCCCCACCCTGTGACAGTGAGCTCTGGCATGGCAGCTTATTCTTCCTAACAAGAATACAAATTGAGTAGCTGTTTAACTGAGAATCTCTGTTCAATGTAGACAAACTCCCTCCAGCCACAGGGATACATAAGAACGAAAGCCTCTGTGGGTCTACGAGCCATGAGCACCTCTGAACTTTCAGGCAATGCCTCCCAAAAGTACAGAGTAGAGAGAGGCATGACACAGCATGGACCTCAGGAGGTCTTAGGTCTTCCAGAGGCTTCTCTGAGATGCCCAGTGCCACAGCCTGTGCTGATTCTGAGACCTCTGAGAGCAGCCAGTTGCTGACAGTTATCTGGTTATCTATGGACATCCTGGCAATGGCAGATACGAGCACCTCTCAATGTCTCAGGAGTAGCTCCCACTTTCTCTGCAGAACTGCACCACTGAATGTCTCCGCTCAGAGAACACTGTCCTTATTAACTGTCATCGTTTATGGCTGATCCCAAGACCAAATGCATGATTCAAACAAGGGATCTGATGTAAAAGCAGACTCAACAGTTCTTGAGTCTGGGGCTTGTGGAGTGGTTTTCCAGCTCTCCCACTTCTAGTAAATACTGAGTGTATAGAGAAACATGTAACAAGTGGCCCATTAGCATCTACTTGATAGAAAAACAAGTTCCTTACCAGCAACTCTAAATGTGTCTGGAAATGGATGTAATTTCCCCCCAATCACCATTGTGCCCCTCTACACATACACACTGACTACTACCACATTCTCCACTATAGAGTGCCAAAGGGATTCTCAGAACACTGTGCAGGCTGTCATCTTCCCAGGTAGAAAAGCTGGCTGTCTGTATGCCTTATGAAGACTATAGGACACCAGAAAGTCATGCTTTCTGATGTGGGCCTGGTCTCATATTTGGCCATCATCTCTGTAGAGAACTGTCTATATCCTGCCTTTTAAGAGGCCTGGGAGCCTTTATCCATGTCTGCTGGCTTATTTTCATAAATCACGTGACAAGTACAGAGTGGCAGGTGTACTGTGGCTTAAATAACTATACTAGTAGGATAGAGAATGCACATGGGGTGGCAGAAAGAAGTCATACTGCTAGTGTGTTCACTGAATTAACTGTGCTTGTTATTTAATTGAGCTGTGGTCAAAATTGTAGGTATACATATACCAAGCAATATGCTTCAACATTTTCTCTTACAACTACTTCAATGTCAATTAAGAAAATGAAGGTTGTTTATTAAATATGTTTCTTTAAAACCACTGACAGATCATTGATAGAGTCTCACCAATATCTTGCTCTGTTGAAGCATCTTCTCGGCCAACGTAAGTCTGCCCTTCCTGAGAAGAAAATTCAATAATATTCATGAGTGAATGCAGAGCAACAGCCTGCTTCTCCACTTCTCATTCCATCTTGATGCATTTCACCTGCCAGGCGACAGACGGAGAAGGGTCTGGGGCATGCAAGGGCCTCAGTGAGCTCAGTGGACCGAACACTGCAGTGACACCCTGTGTGATCTGCTAAGTACCAGCACCACTGCAGAGGCCAACTGCTCAAGAAGGCCAAGGCTTAGCCTCAATTTTAAGGATGTTTCAGATCCTTTCTACAAAGTTCCTCTGTCAGTGGACAAGGGTTGCTTTGTGTCCAAAGACACATGATAGGAGAGGCCACAAAACTCAAGAGAGAACAACCTCATTTTGAGTCAAAGATGACAGAGAATATATTAAAATCAAGGTCACAGAGGCACTCCTTGAGAACTCACAAGGAACTCTGCTCTCTAGAACAGTGGGAACTGCTCAGAACCAAGCTTGACCATCTATAATTACCAGGAGGAACAAGCAACTGTGCACAAAACAAATCCTAGATCTGTATCCTTACTCCTTCCTCAGTTTTTTCTACCTTATTCCTCCCTCCATCTACTTTTTTCCCTGATTCCAGAAGAGAAGCCAAAACGGATGACTCATCATTTAACTTCAGAACTCCATAAACATAGGAACTTCAAATACCACTGAATCCCAACGAACTGTAGAAAATCCCCAAAGGCTCAAGGATTTGTTGTATATTCTTTAATTTAATAGTTGTATTCATGGCCATAAAGTATTATAATAAACCTTGCTAGAGTCTAAAGGGAAATCTGGAAACAAAATTAGAATGTTCCACTTAAGCAGTTTCTACCTTCAAGTGATACAAGATGATCCCAGTACTCAGAAGGTCATCATCAATGCCAATCAAGTGAGGCAGCTCGGAGTCCAGAACCACACCAATCCCCTCTTTCCTGAGGGCTAGAGTCTGCTCCTGAAATTAGGAGAAAACAGAGAAGGAAAAAGGTTACTTTAGGGAAAGACAACTTCATATTAGCTGTTTTTTAGATATTTGAAATAAGTCATATTTTATTTCTTATAATAAAAAAGCAGAAAGAAAAATGGACTTTAAATTTCATGTGGAAAACCTGGCAGGCAGTAGGCAAAGTGAACTTGGAGCATATAAAATGTTCAACACAAAATGAATTAAACTCTTAGCTTGATATATATAACCTTTTCAAAGTCAATCTCAAGGCCCATCTCCCTTAGCAAAGACTTTACAATCATCCTCCATAATATAATCTTTTTTCCGTCTTCAAATCCTGCACTTTAATAGCTAGAAGTCTCTTTAATTGCCAGTTCTTCTCTCTGGTCATCAAATTGTATTGAGCATGCTGTCAAGACAACAGCTCCAAGACTGAGCAGAGCATCTCTACACCAGAGAGAACCCCCAGACTCCCCATCATCTTCTCAGGGATGCAGACCACTCCCACCTACACACAGCTGTAACAGTTCTTCCCACTCCATTTATGGGATGGTTTTAATGAGAAATGTTCCTCCATAGTCTTAGGTATTTAAACATTTGGTCCCCAGCTAGTGGCACTGTTTTAGAAGGTTTAGGTAGTATAACTTTACTAGAGGAAGTAAATCACTGAGACCAGGATTTAAGATTAAAAACTTCCTACCATTTCTCATTTGCTCTGTCTTCTTCATGCTTGCCATGGAAGGTGTGAGATCCCAGTTTCCTGCTGCCATGGCTGCCCTGTACTGTCATATGTCCCCATTATGATGGACTCTTATCGCTCTGAACTATAAGTCAAAGTAAGTTTTTTTTTCCTCTGCAAGCTGTCCTGATCATGTTTCTATCACAGCAACAGAAAAGTAACTGACACAAACCACAATGCCCATCACCTTCCTCGGCCCAGCTTATCCTTCTAGACTCCACCATGTGCTTTGTGTCCCCTGAGAGAAGCATCGCATAATCCAAATTTCCCTGTTCCTCCCTGCTACTTTTTTGACATTATGCCATGGAGGCTGCCAATCTTGGGAGTCTACTCATACTGGATCATGGACCTTATCCTAACTCTTGACTTACCAGCCATCCACTTGCTGAGGACCCTTAAATTAAAATTGACAGGATGTACCTCTCCCTTAAGTTCCATATTTGCATACACACACACACACATTCCTGCATAACTCAGTATCTATATATAAATACCAGATTGGTAGCTCAAACCTAACATATTAGTGAACAAATAAATAACCAGAAACAAAACCCCTCAGGCTTTCAGACTATCCACCTCATCTCAGCAAATACCAATCTCCATTTCAGTTATTCAGACAGAGAAACTGTAGCAATACTTCACTCCTTTCTTTCTCTAAATTCTACTCTTTTTGTTTGTGCTTTTGAGACAAGGTTTCTCTGTGTAACAGTTCAAGCTGTCCAGGAACTAGCTCTTATAAAGCAGGCTGGCCTCTATTTTCTAATGCTCATAATACTCTCCATCTCCCCAAGGCAGTGGCAACCAAAACCGCCTCTGGATAATGTCATGTGTCCCCAGTGTACACAAAGAGCCTTGGTTGAAGCATTCTCTTCCACAGGTACATATCAGGCCTCATCACTTCATTCATGACTCAGTTCAAAGTCCCTCACTCCATCCTACTACTAGACTGCTCTGTTGCAGGAGCTCCTTCCACTCCTTTAGCCAACAGCCTTTAAGATACCAGCCCACTTTGGGCTTCGTCTCTTTTAAAAAAGCAGTGGTAGCCATGTGCTCTCTCTTTCTTGCTTCGGGCTCCACTTCGAGCTACTAGACTCCTTTCCTGGTCATGCAGAGGGCTGTTGTCTAGGACGGTAATCTGTAAGTTTTTTCCTTTTATTAATCATAATTTCAAACTGGTGTGGGATTGTTTTGTGATTTATGCATTCATTGCTCCATGCTTACTTGTTCCCCTTTTTAGAAGCTCTACAACTCTTGTTGCCAAGGGAATGCTAAGTGGGGAGATGTAGGACGTGTGTCATATATGGACCTAGAGCAGTCCCCCAGAGAAGAAACCAGCGGGCTCATGTCTTCACTCCACACCGAACTGGTCCAAAACTAAATTCAAGGCTCTGGAGAAGTTCAAGGTGGGAAGTTAAAAGATTCTAAAAAATTTAGGGTGAAATTTCAGATGAAATGGAGCAGTGCTAATTCTGAACTAAATAAAACCTAAGTGTGTGACAATGTTGATGAATTGGGTAGCGGATTCTAGCTACTGACCAGGTGTTTCAGGAGAAGCTATTCCTAGTGAACATCTCTCCCACTCTTACCTACCAAAGACATATTTCTCTATTTCATAGTAGATACTTAAGTATCTTTTATTTTGGGGAGGAATCTATGCAAGGTACCATTTAATCAGGCAAACAACATACCACCTACAATTCTCTAAGCAAGAGATTCTGAACCTCTCAAGCTAGTATCAAAGCAAAACTCAAATCTTGACCTTAAAGGAGCTAGTGATAATTTCAGGGATGGGGCACCAAGAGTGGGAAACCCTTTGGAACTTGCTTCTCTGGAAATTTTAAGTTTCAAATGCACACATGGAAACCTGAAACCACACAAGAGGGTGATAGAATGAAGGGACCCAGGTATATTTTTTTAAAAGGCACATAAAAACCACCACTTGGAAGAAAGCAATTTAATTTAACAACCATTAAATAGATATGCAGAGAAATGACCAGTGCATAAGTTAGATTCTAGAAAGGGAAATGAAGCATATCATTGTTCTTCAATTATTTCTCCTATCAACCACGCTCTCATTCCATGGCTGGGAACCTCAGGCTTTGAGATCAAGAGATTCAGTAACCTTGATTTATGATGTCATGGCCCTTGTGAACCATGGCTGAAATGAGGGCTCTAAATAGAATGGGCCCTACTTCTACTTCTCGTTGGGATCCATGCCTCTCCTCCTGATGATGGAATTCCAATAGAAATGAGATGCATGCGATATCATGTGTGTGTCTGTCTGTCTGTGTGTATGCAGAATTTAATAACACAGTTCCACCTATAAAACAGTGTCCCACTGGAAGGTCTAGTCTCTGAACCAGGTGATGATACTTTATAAAGGTTAAAGGCTCCATGGTCATGACCTGTTTGCACCATAGACATGAAAAGAAAAGTGACTCTTCTCCTAAGTCCAGAGCCATTGTGTTTTGTGTTTTCTTTCTACAAAAATTATGGGCGAGAACCCCCACCACCAGAAAAAGGAAAAAAGGAAGTAAGGAAGGAAGAAAGGAGGGAGGGAGGGAATATTTTTAATCATAACACTTCTGACTTAAACCAGAAAAATCATTTTGGATTACATCCAAGTTCACTCTAATATTCTTTACCAAAAAACAAAAAATGAAAAGTGCTTTTTTTTTTCTTCCTTGAAGTAAGTTTTAAAGACTCTGGAAAGCATTGGAAATTCACATCTTTGGAGCTATTAGGTCAAAATCACTACTTGTCCCCACTCACCCCAACATACACGCATGCATGCGCATGTGCACACACATACACGCACACATGCACGCACTTGTACATATGTGGCATGGGGCAAAACCTGCACCCAGAAAAGTTTCCTAGGCTGGAGAGTGGGCAGATGAAGTTTAGATTAATGCTGCCCTAAAGCTCCATGACATTCAAGCTGCATTCGACTACATGATAATATAAAAGTGTCACCTCATAAAACTGAAAACGAGGGTTTAAATCATTGCTCAAGTGAAAAAGTAATTTCAGACAAAAATATCTATCACATATAAAATATTTATTGAGTGGCATCTACTGTTATACATAATTTATGAAACACCTCTTGGATAAGACAGAATGCTTAACATAGAGGTACTGGCTCCCCTCCCATAACTCCTGGCACAATGGGCCTCAAAGAAAGAAGTGAAATATGTAGAGCTGCAAAAAACAAAGTTTTAAGCCAACCGAATGCCTTTGCATGAAAAGGGAACCTAAGAGTGATTAGAAGTGTCAGAATAGCATCAAGTCATCTTAAACAATGTTTCTCTCACAGCTGAAAAAAAAAAAAGCTCACTGTGTTTTGCCTCAACCTCCAGACACCTAGTCACGTAAAACATTTCTGAATGTGAAATGTGTGTTTGAACAGAAGACAGAGCACCTCAGTCACATTCTGAGGACCTTGGGGTGACAGAGAAGGTTACAAGCAAGGATTCCTGAATTCAGAGAAGATCCTATAAAGGGTACTATTTGCTATGGAGGAGGAGCTTGTAGTCACCACACAATATTACAGCTTTTTAAATCATGACTCTATCCTTACTTTCTCACACTGAGTCAAGTAAATCTCAACTAATTTCTTGAATAAATGAGTAAGTTAAGACCAATAGAAAAGCGTCCTGAACCAGGAGTGTAACTCAATGGCAGAGCAGGAGCTTAGCTTGCATGAGGTCTTGGCTCACATTGAGTCTGCTAAGAGGCGATAGTGTGCCAGGCTCATCTTAAATCACTCACTGGGTGCTTGCTATTTGGTAGTAGACATAGTGATTTTTAAAGTGGGTTTTTCCCCAAAGAGTTAACAATTAATAAATGTCAGAATTTTTGTAGAAATTTAGTCTTACATATTTTACCAACTAGTAACATGGTATAGCTCTGACTCACAGAAAGTGTAGCTAACTTCCTTTATGTACACTGTAAAAATTTGTCACTCATATTCGTTTAATAGAATGCTGATTGGCCAATAACAAAGCAGGAAGTATAGATGGGGCAGCCAGACTAAGAGAATTCTGGGAAGAGGAAAGGAAAAGAGTCAGTCACCAGCCAGATGATGAGGAAGCACGATTAGAACGCTGCACTGTACCAAGCCAAGTGACTAAACATAGAACAATTATGGGTTAATTTAAATGGTAAGAGCCAGTTAATAGTAATCCTGAATTAACAAGCCAAAATAGTTTATAATTAATATAAGCCTCTGCTCTTTCTTTGGGATCAAACAGCTGCTGAACTGCGTAGGACAGAAACTTCCATCTACAAGTCCCTGTTCACTATGTCCATGTTTTCTCCAGACATGTTTTGGTTAGAGAAGATTATTTTCTGTTCGGAATTGTGATGGAATTGTGTTCCTCCCATCCTGACAAATGAATGACGTTAGTGATCCCAATTTGTGGCAACAGGTAGACTGCATTTCCTTTCCTACGAAACACTGAAGAGAGGACCACTGTCTCTGGAAACAGAACATCCTTGGTCAAAGTATTGAGTCAATTGAACTTTTAGTGCATAGCAGATAAGTTTTTTTTTTTTTTTAGCTCATATCTCATTATCCATGAAGTTCAATGGTATGATTAGGGCAGATCTCAGCCATGAACAGTCTTTCCATTTCCCTGGAACACAATGCATTATACCAATCTGCACACTCAGCTTTTCCATTTTATGAAAATTGCCCTGTCTTCCTTTCCATTCTCAGTTGCATCTGCTGGCTGTCTACTCCAGGAACAGTGATTACCCCAACACTGCACTGTCTCAGTCCCTCCCTTCTAGCTTCCAGCCATATCAACATCCAGATCACTTCAGCTGCGCGCACTCACGTTAGCCAGCATTCACTCCAGTAACTTGATTTTCAATGCCATCTATTATTTTCTTTGAGGTTTCTAATTTTATTTATTAGTTCTGCAATAATGTCGTCTTAGACCTCAAGATCATTCTTTAGTCTACAATCTCTCTTTTCCATCTCCTCTGTTTTTTATTATCATTTCGCTTTGTTTATTGAGTTCCTGCTTCTCATTAGCCTGTTTTATGGAATGAAAGGACTGTAAGGCTCCCCCTTCTTGCCCTGACATATGTTTTCATCTAGATTAGGACTGTTTTGTCCTTAGGCGGTTTATGATTCATATTCATTCTCTTCCACCCCTCCTTTTACATAAGGGTCCTACTTTTCTTCACTAGAAAAATCCATATTCTTAACACAAGGCTCCTGTCCTGTCATATCTGTGACCCTTCTGGTCGGAAGGACTGAGTAGTCTGCATTCTTGACCACTTTTCTCTAGCCAAGCAACAAGAGGAGACAGAGGCCCCATAGAAGGTGTCTGAAGACTCAGGGCTCTGCCCTCTCTTACATTACGAGTCCTCTAAGAAGTTCCTCCTCCTGCTTGGGAGGACCAATTCCAAGGGATGACGGAAGGCAGCTCCAGCTTCCTAGCCTTCCACCGGGACTTCTAGCACCAGCTGTTTTCATTTCATCCCAGCTGCCACCATCAGTACTCCTGCCCTTCAACAACAGAAACTGCCTTGTTACTCTTGAGACTGAAGCACACTGAAAAGGGGTTTTAGGATCTTCATGGGTTTGGCATCTGAGTCACTCTACCTCCTCTTCCTCAGCAGCCAGCTTATGATTTTTTTTTCATCTTGCTTTCTTTTGAGAATTTCATGGGGCTATTATAGCCACAGGGATGTATACATTGTTTTTTTTTATTATTTTCTCAGTTTTTTTGAAATCTGTGGTTATCTCTAACTAATTCTTTAGTACAGAAGTCAAGGATGGTATTTCAACATTCTACAAACAGCAGCAGAGGCAGAAACGAAGGGTATGAACACAGGAAGCCAATAGAGAATCCCTTTAGCTGACAAACTGGAAAGGGCTCTCTCTGGGAAGATGGCATTGGTATTGATTTAGAGACTGGAGAATATTTGACAATTTTGAAAACAAAAATTGGGTGCAACCACAAGAGTTGATCCTAGCAACGATGTGTGGGCTGAAGGGGCTTAAGGAAAGAAGGGAGTGGGGACAGTAAAGAGAAGGGCAGTTGGAAGGTTAGTGGACCCTTGGAACAAACTTAGAGATTGGCCAACCTTACATACATAAGTGCCCTGATAGTGATAGAGGATTAGCCTCTATCATAAGAATCAGGCTCCAGGAAGGAGGGGACTCTGGTAGGAAGGCAAAGCAAGAAACTCACGAGAAAAGTACTAAGAGTCCACTTGCAGTTCCTTCCATCTCTGACTTGAACCAGGAAAGGCCATCTTTGCTTTGCCTCTGTGACACAGCTGTAAGCACCCACAACTGTCATTCTCTGTGGTCCTCGCCACTTCTGACATGTCCATGGTGAAGGTCGTAGTTTGTTGTCACCCCTGTTGTCGTCTTCCTCCTCTTTCTTCTCTATTCACATGGAGAAGTTAGGACCATCTTCTCAAGTATCAAGAAGCCAGACTAAAACCCTGCACTGGCCTTCCTAAGTGGAGAGTAAAATGACGCCCTCGTCTCACTTAGCCCCTCCTTTATCCAACACTGGCCTCTTCTTCCTCTGCTCTCCATAGGATCCCAGCATCCTATCACAGTGTTACCTATCCAGAATGGGGCCAGTGAACATCAAACTGCTGAGCAGTCTACGAGAACAAGATTGCTGCGTATCAATATTGTGTCTGTGTCCCATGACAGGCAAGAACAGTCCACGGACCTCAAGAACAGCAGTGAAAATGGCCAGAAGAAATCAGAAGCTGAAAGTGAAATCTAGCTAAAATTCTAATAGACAACTAAAAACAACATGTCTGTACCTATTAACTGAAACTGGGGAGAAGGGCATCACCTGTGATGTCACAGACACTGAAGGGGAAGTGCAAAAGCACTGTTTTCTCACGACTTTGAAACAGCCCAGATGCTACTCTGGTCAGGAGGAATGCATCTGAACAGATGGAAGGCAGTCCCAGGACTCAGCAGGGCAGAAGCAGGAGGAGAAGGGCCCAGCTATCATCTACTTGGCGGAAATAACAAATCTAAATTCCCAGGCAGGACTGGCAGTTAGCCCCTCAACAGTAAATATAGTTAATATTGTCCTTTTAATGAACAGAAACTCTCAGGGCAGTTAAATTTCCATTACACTCCCCACTGTAGGAATTATTTAAGCACAAGACCTAACTGCTGGCATGCAGTTTGGAGGAGATACTGTATAGGTCTTTTTGATAAAACAGTCCTCTTTGCTGAGCAAATCATCCAGATGCTGGTATTTAAATTATGCAAAATACATAATACCAATTAAAGAAATTATGTGTGAAAATATGCAAGAGCAAATTTCCTCACATTAATATTTAACTAGACTTTTTAAGTGGAGCAGGATCTTATGATCACAAGTACTTTAGTATATTTGACCTAAATGGGAGCCTAAAATATCCAGGCAGATACACAGCAGCTCTACAAGGGTATTTTCTATGGAGCACAGATTTTAGCATAGGGTGGGCAGCTAAGTACAAGGATAATTTTAAGTGGGGTACTATATTCTAGAAAGCCTCAATCTGACAAGGGCCTTACATTCTCGTCTTCTAAAGCTGCCCTGCTCTTATTTCTCAGTCATGGTATATGCCAGGCTTATCTCTGCCTCCCAGCCTTGATTCAGAGGATAACACCAGGAATTCACCAGGAATCCTTCCAGCTCCTCACAGGCTCCTTCTGAAAGGTTCACTCATTCCTAAGCTGGTATGTCAGATCCCCTCTGGGGAATGGGCCCTTCACTTCTCGTCCACAGAAATAAAACTCTTTTGTTTAGTTTTGTTTGTTTTGTTTTTCCTAGACAGGGTTTCTCTGTGCAACAGTCCTGGCTGTCCTGGAACTCACTCAGTAGACCAGGAGTGCTGGGATTAAAGGCATATATCGCCACCGCCCAGTTTGTTTTAGTATTAATGGAGAAGGCAGAGCATAACTCCCTTTTCCTCTAATAACAGAATATCCAAATGGATTACCAAAACCTACTTAGTGCTGGGTAACTTTTATATTTTAAAACAGTTTGTAAAAAACTCAAAGAATATATTCCATAGTGTGAAACTGTATGAAACTGAAATCTTATGATGTTCTACTGAAATATGTGTTCCATGTTCCTTCATGTATGTATTGTCTATGGCTGTCTTTTGTCACGACAGGAGAGTGGGTCAGCTGCAACATGCTTCGTAGGGGCTGCAGAGAGGAACTAGCTACCTTCCAATGGCTCTTCTTAGCAACGATTTGCCAACTGCTATACTATACACACATGAATCCAGGGAAAGACGGACTCGAAACTGCATAGCAGTTGATTTTAAAACAACCTCTATAAAGTACCCAGACATATACAGGAGTTTGGGATGGATAAATTGCTGGGATTTGTCTAGAGATACTATGTGGTTAACCCTCCAGAGCTGTTTGTCCCACATCTGCACACTTGACAGCAAATCAAAATATAAAATAAAATAAAATAAAAAATAAAAAGTATCTTGGGAAAAAAAATCCAGAAGCTCAAAAAGCCGAATTTGCAAAATGCCAAACACTACATTCCCCATTAAAACAAACAAACAAAGAAGCACAAGCTTTCCTTGCTGCAGACCCTGTCTCTTCACAGGCCCTGTCCATCCCAGCAGGTTCTTAGCCGAGCACTGCTTATCCCAAGGCTGTCACACACTGTGCAGCGAAGCCTTTCTGTGACTATGAACAGTTTCTTCTCGAAACATCTTCTGTACAGAACCACCACCACCAACAGGCTGGGCCTCAGCATCTTCAACACAGGACTTGAGTATACTCAGAGTTTGGTTTTATGGACATGGGATCCTTAGAACCAATCACTTGCAGAGACCAAGACACAATTGTATAGTAACGAGAAACAACAGTTACAGAAAGCACAACATAATTTTAATAAATCAGACAGAGAAGAAATTGTTATAACCTTTATGAAGAATTTAAAAAAATAAAATATCTTTTCCATATAGAAATCAGAATTCTGGTTACCATTCAGACAGTAACCAGGAGTAGACACTGGGAGGCCATGGTGGTGGGACTTCAGGCTAGAGTATGCCATTTTTTCTTTTAGACTTTGGTAACCACTGGTATTCAGTTTATGAATGACTTGAAATGCGCACATGTTTTGCAAAGGTTTGTTCCATGTTAATATTTCAATATGAATGCTTGCCCTACAACAGCAGAAGCAGGGAAGGACGATGGTCAGAAAGGGCAGGTGCAGGAGACCAATAGGACGGCAGAGGACAATGAGACAAGTGCTCAGTGTGTCACCTGGCACAGTTCTCTGAGAGCTTCACCCACAGTTTCTGTGAGCACACACAGACTGGGGAACAAAATGAGAAGCAGGCAAAGGCAATCTGGCACTGAAGAAAGCAACGCTAAATATTGTTGCAAAACACCACTGGATGTGAGTATAAAACACACCTAGGATGTTTAAGGATGATGGTCTCATGAGACTGAAACAGTGTGAAGTCCAGACACTGAAGTCTCCCCCTTCACCTACCAACTTGAGGAGGCTTTTCTCAGAAAGTCTTTGACTGTTCATATCAAGATGAGAAAGAAACCCAGCCATGGCAAGAACACCGTTCCGCTATGCTATTCAAAGCATGGGTTTATGTGTTACAGAGCTTCCCAAAAGTTTTGACCCTGAATGGATGGAATAGATCTTCTTTGCTCTAAGGGGTAAACTTCTGTAACAGCAACAGAAAAGCTGACTCTTATGGCAAATGCTTCACTCAGGATAGTATCAGAGAATGAGGCTCCACAGTCACAGAGGCAATTACCTCTGTGGATGTAAAGCTATCATCCATAACTCATCCTGGGCAAGCTTGTAAAAGCTAAAAAGCCAAAGCACATAGAAATAAAACATTGTATTAGCTTGCAGTTGCATGTTCATGGGTCAGGAGTCAGGAAATGGGCTATCTGCATGCTCTACCCAAGATCTCAGGGGACCACAGCAAAGCGTGACCCATATTTGCAGTCTCATTTGAGATTTAAAGTCCTACTGCAAGTTCATTCAAGCCATCGATGGAAATACGCTTCTGATGGCTCCAAGATTCTAAAACTTTTTTTTCAGTCTGCATGCTAAGGAATACTCTGTAGCTAAAGGACAAGTACAGGCATCAACAGCCCTCACAAATGTCAGTTTTCTTTTTCAGAGTGGGCAGGAGACTCAAGGTAAGTTCCATCATGATGTCCCTCTTCAAGGGCTGGGACGTCTCACTTTCCATGTTCACTCACGTTGGAGCAGGCTGCTGCGACGTGTTTACAGTCATCTCAGAACTCTGCCTACCACAAATGAGAATGCAAATCCATTCACTTGAACGGATTTCTTGTGTAGTGTGTACACATGATATACATGCATGAAAACATCTAACTAAGGTCAACATCAGATATCTCCACCTTAACTTAGATACAGGGTCTCTCACTGAACATGGATCTTGCATATTTGGCTAGGCTGGAAACCTCCCTAGATTCTGCTCTCTCCACTTCACCAGAGCTGGGACTGCAGAGCACGCCATCATGCCCAGCTTTTACACGGTACATGGAAACTGCAGTCTGATCCCCACACTTATACAGCAAGCACTTTCCAGACTGAGGCAGCTCCCACTCTGACATTTATCATTGTTAAGACACCCATTCTTTTTAAATACTTTAAATCTTAAGTTTCACGTAACTGTTAGCAAAAACTTAATTGCACTTTACTGTTTTTCTTCCATTAATAAAAATATGTATACTTTCACCTACACATACAGGCACAGACTGCACAAAGGAATGTTCAATGAGAGGAGGTTCAGCCCGCATTTCCATCCTGTCTGCTCTACAGGAGGCAGCACTCTCCATCATGCCCCCTACTCCCTCAGCTTTAAATTCAATACTAGACGAACACATGGTATTAGTCAGGAACAGATAATAGGAAAATAGAATGTTCCTCTACACAATCTATGCAGAAACTTATGTACTCATAGAAGACTATGTACCTAAAAACAACCCAAAGTGTAAGTCAGTGAAAGAAAAGATAGTCTGCTATAAAGTTCAGCTCACTTACAGATGACTGTGGTCAGGATTGTGCCTACTGCCTTCTGCATAAACACATGCACACGTGTGCGCACACACACACATACATACACACACATGCACACACACACACACACTTGCTCAATAAATCCAGAGTCGCTATCACAAAGGACCCTACAAGAACTAATTTAATAATAGTTTTAAATGAACAATGTTCTAAAAGTCACAAATGGCTTAGAATTCTAAGTATTCTCAAATATTTTGAATAGCAGAGAAGATCGTTTCCTAGAAAAGTCAATTTTGATTTTCCTGTGATGTTTTCTATCAAAGTCTGCATTCCAAGTAGAGATCCTGTGTCAGGTTCTATTTCACAAAAGCATGAGGAACTCACTCAGTGGCATGCAGCATGACTCGTGGATGGATGGTTTGCAAACCATTTGCAGTCAATATACAAATTAAATGCAAACATTCAGAAACCTTAAGATCCATTTAACAGTAACTTTACGAGTATTGAATCTAATAAAACATGAGAATTTATACTTTTGAAATCCAAAACTGACCATCGATATTATAGATAAGATGTTTCCTATGAGAATCTGCTGGAATGGACAGCCCACAGCCCAGGGGAACGCAGAATCTGTTGTTGCTGCTCTGATATCTACAATACCCATAAAGAATATGATGGATAAGGCACAGGAAACAGAGTCTGTCATCTCACAGGAAAAGCAGTTTGTCATCTTTAATGTGAGCAAAATTTACCTTTGTGCTTCAGTTAAACCATGAGGAAACAATCAGGACAGCTAAAAATCGATTCTTTACTAAAAGATAAATTCAAAAGTTTAGGTAAAACCATAAAGGAACCCCACTGTGGTCTTAACAAGAACAATGGCAAACATCAGATGATTCCAAAGGCAACAGCCCTGAGGTCATTATCAAGCCACCAGATTGGGGTTAGTTTTCACTTTAATTAATCTAATGAACCGGTTGTCTGGCTTCAGAAGACATTTTTAAAATGTCACTGCACACCTCAGGGCTTCAAGTTTCTCCTACCCCATCTTGATTCCATTAACTCTTGCCCATGGTGACATTTTACATCTGCATCCCCATATGCCCTGATAACATGGTCAATTTGTGCTTTATTAACCCAATTAAATATAGAAATGTTAAGGAATGGAAAAATCACAAAATTAGAACAATTCCTTAAAATAGACTATATCTTCAATTTAAAAAAAAGGTATGTGGGAATATAGCTGTCAACTTAGGTTATCTAAAAGGCCGAGGTTCTAGATGCTAAACAGAGGACACTTAAATCTTTGGAATTGTATTAATTTAGGATAAAACACAGTACACATACTAATCAGAGCCGGATTTCTGAAGGCTCTGCAGAATGGCTAGTATTTGTGCCTACAGAAAATTCACAGACAAATTCAAGGAAAATACTAGATGCAAAAAAAAAAAAATTGCTTGACCACATGGACCACACTTTAATACATAAAAGGAGCAAAGTGTTTAATATATCTCTTACTTGATTTGCTTTAGATATTGGACATTTAAAACACTTTGTATGTGTGCGTATTCATTTTCAGTTCCACTTGCTCTAACAAAATGTACTATGCTTATAAAAGGATGCACTCCAGTAAGTGTTGCAGACAAGGAACAAAACACAGACTCATTTTGATGGGGAGAAAAAATACTGTGATGCCTTCTATTACCATCTGAAACTTAGATCAGAGACCTGCTTTCCGGCTCCACACATTCTTGGGTAAAGGTAGAGGCACGTGGCCCAAGAAGGTGACTGATATTTCATGAAGAGAAAGAGTGGCACTGTTGAACACCCCTATAATCACATTGGCATGCAGTGTGAAGGAAGAGGCAGGAGCATCATAAGTTTGAAACCCTGTAATAAAAAAGAGGAAAGGAGAAGAAGGTAGGAGGGAAAGGAGGAGAGGAAAATGGGAGATGAGAATGGAGAGAGGGAGGGATAAAGGCTAGGGAGGGAGGAAGTATGATGGGCAAGAAAAGCCCTTTGAAAATGCACCCTACTCAAAAAAGAAAAAAAGAACAAACAAAAGAAAGGAAGGAAAGGAGGGGAGGGGGGAGGGGAGGGGAGGGGAGGGGAGGGGAGGAGAGGAGAGGAGAGGAGAGGAGAGGAGAGGAGAGGAGAGGAGAGGAGAGGAGAGGAGAGGAAAGGAAAGGAAAGGAAAGGAAAGGAAAGGAAAGGAAAGGAAAGGAAAGGAAAGGAAAGGAAAGGAAAGGAAGGAAAGCAGAGGGGAAATGTACCCTACTTAAAGCCTCAAGGAAGACACTGGCTTAAGGTGGGAAAACCATATAACAAACAATGCCCTTCCACCCTCATCTGTGTCTTCTGTGGAAATGTTAATAAAACACCAAACAAACTGAAACCTTAGAAAATATTTTGGAATTTAGAAACAAAGTGTCACTGAGCCAAATGCTAAAAGATATTTGCAGCAGTACAATCCCAGAAGGTGTTTGAGGAAAAGCAGCTAGGTCAGACAGAAGGACACCTTCTTGCCATAAAGCTCCACATCCCTGGTATGTTTTGGTAAGAAGAACTGCCTTCCTAAGACAGTCTAGCTTATTTCCTGACTCAGATCCTCCACATCCCTACTGATGCCAGTCTTTAGCCATCAGTTCTTATAGCTATCATCACAGCCAGGTAGAGGAGCAGATCAAAGATCACTACGCCTGGGCACATAATAGAGGCACAAGGAGACACAGCCACCCTAACAATGTCCCACAGAGAAAAAGTTTTCATGCAGCATTTATGCTACAGAAATAATGTATATGCGTCTACATATTGTGATGGACAAAATGCACACAAACACATGCATGCACACACATGCACACTCACACACGCACCTCTTTATCTACCCAGTAGCTTCGTGCTCTGCTTAGGCTTTCTATATTACACTGCTATTTCTGTCTGGCTATGATTCTCTGAGCATGGGGACAGCCTCTCACTCATGTCAAGTTCTGTAACCCAGCACTTCACAGCACCTGGTACACGGAATGTACTCAAGAGACAATGTCAGATTCAAGTGAGCTTTAAACAAAAAGACATTCAGCATTTAGAGACAGACAAAATCATATTTCAGATCCACGTCTTGATCCTCACTTTGATGACAGGAGTTCAATGCTCAAGAGGCTTGAAAGCACCACTCTTTGGAGAGTGAAACAGAAAATGATGAGCAGGATATATCTTACCCTGAGATTACCACGATGTATTTTAAATGACAGGCAATATGTAGGCGTGGATGGGATGTGGTGCGGCTCAGGAGACAGCATCATCTTCTGCCATTCCTACACATTCGTGAGCAGATTTGGGTCACTCAGACTCTCTGTGTCAATGTCTCTACCACATTCTCTACAAAATAAGCCTATCAGCATACACTCTGCAAGCTATCTTCCACACTTCCATGGCATGTACATCTAACAGATAGAAATGACAGACTCACCAAAGCCAACCACTTGATATCACATATAGCTAAATCTTTAGGAGAGACATTTTGTGATAATAAGTTGTTATTTGACCTTCTGATGGGTAACCATTTATAAAATCTAGCAGAAGATGTCGTTGGATTCAAGAGACACATAAACATCTCATGGAGTAGTGAGGGGCAGGGAGAGGGAAAGAAAGCACCTTGGTCACGTGGGAAGTTCATGAAGCACACCAATATTCTCTGGACAAATCATAAAGGGCTACAGCTAAGACCTCACCATACAAGGGGGCAAAATGGGGACTGAAACCGTGTGCATGGTGTATAGATGTAGACTACCTTACAGGTAATATGGCTAGACTACTCTAGGTTGCTATACATCTCTGTAAAAGCCAAGGCAGGAGGAATGCCATTTAAATAGAAACATTTTACTTAACACTCAAGGGTGGTACTTTAATAAGCCTTATTTAAGGATACAAAGGCAATGATGAGACAGAAGAGGTCAAAGTGGAGAAGAAAGGAAAGAAAAATTTGAAAAGAAATTCTAAGTGAATTTCATTGTGAAGGACTTTTAGAACCGATAGATGTGGTGGTCTACGCTAAAACCTTGTTGTTATAAAAGTAGCTTCCTGCACAAGTACATATCTCCATAAATTCTAGAAATACAAACTACATATAAGGAAAAGATGCAGACATACATGTGGATTCATAAGCAGCACCTAAACCAACAACAAAGAGCTAACCCATTCATAGTGGCCTTTTCAGTAGTTAGAGCAAGTTTTAATTCAGTTACCTCCTCATGAGTTAACTATGGAAAGCCAGAAGGAACCTAAGACAAATGGAGTCAGAAAGAATCAATATCTAGCTAATGGCAATGATGTATAAGAAAAATTGAAAGCAGAAGAGTGTATTTATCTGAATCTTGACATTCAACAGCATCAAGTTGAGAAATAAAAAACAAGTGACACAACTGAATGAGCATGGAACACAGAAAGTCTACAAGAGAACTAGACCCAAATACATTAAACACTGGATGCCCTGAACATGAGCAAACCAACTGTGAATACGTGTAATGACATCTGATAACCTTTGGGAGATAGAATCAAGTTCAGACATTGCACAGAATGAGTCTGAGTACATTACAGATTTCAATATTAAAAAGTTATAAAATAAAATGCTTTTCTTGGTAATTACAAAATAAAGTTTCTAAATATAATACAAAATCTGTCATGAAATAAAATTTTAGTAAATCTAACTATTAAAACTACTTCTGGAATGGGGTTGGAGAGATGTCTCAGTGTGGCAAGCACCAGCTGTTATTCCAGAAGAACTGGGTTCCATTACTAGCACGTGCATGATAGCTAACAGTCATCTAGAACGCCAGTCCCAGGGGATCCTGGGTACTCTACTGGCCTCCACAGGCACTGCATTCACATAATACATAGGCACGTAGTATACACATAAAATACTTTTTAAAATAATATTATTAAAAATGAAATGACTGCTAGGTTGGCGGGGTAGTTCAGTAGTACAGTGCTTCTTTATAACCTCTGTGAACCACCTTCCAGGGAAACTCAGAGCAAGTATCACTGGACTATAAGCTAAAACTTGGTCAGCAGAATTCCAATAGGAGAAACTGATCTAGTGGAACCTTAAGGTATTGGACAAGGTAGAAAACTGAACGGAATCAGTATTTTAAATAAAATATCATGAAGGAATTGCTGGAGTGGGGCCAACCTTCACAATACAATACATGAGACAAAATACTACTGAAGGATAAATTGAAAAAAATTCTTGGAGTCAAGTAAAAATGAAAAAACAGCTTACCAAAACATAGCTAATACAATAAAAGCAGTCCTAAAAGGGACATTTACAACCGCAAGTGACTATACTAAAAATAGAGATAGAATATCACAATGTATCTAAGGCCTTACAAAAACAATAGCAAACCAAACTCAGATTCAGTACATGAAGTAATTAATATCTGGACAGAATTGATAAGATTTAAATAAAAGAAACACTACAAAAACCAATAAAACAAGCCGGGCGGTGGTGGCGCAGGCCTTTAATCCCAGCACTTGGGAGGCAGAGGCAGGCGGATCTCTGGGAGTTCGAGGCCAGCCTCGTCTACTAGAGCTAGTTCCGGGATAGGCACCAAAGATACAGAGAAACCCTGTCTCGAAAAAAAAAAAAAAAAACAATAAAACCAAGAGTTTATTGTTGAGGAATATTCTTTTATACTGTGTGAAGGTAGAGTCACCACCGGGAATCATGGAGGAGGAAGGATGGGCAAAAGGGAGATAAGGTAAAGAGCATGTGGAAGAACATATATTAAATAACTAAATATATGGATTAATTAAAGTTTTAAGAGCAAATTAGAAACAAGTCTAAGCTAAGGCCACACTTTCATAATTAATAATGTCTCTGTGCCATTTTTTGTGAGCTAAGATCCAAAGAAAAAAAAATCCATCTATATATGCCACCCAACATGGGGTCATGTATAAACATGTGAGGCCTGAGAAAACTAAAAAGAAAGCTAAATATGGAGTCAAACATGCCTTCCTGGTGTGGCTTCTTGGTGACTGAGGTTGATTGGGTAGACTCAGCATACAGAGACTGCCTACAGGCTGGAGTCATCTGCCAGCACCATGTACCAGTGCCATGCACAAAGTTGAGCTGTGCTAGCGGCTCACAGAACAGTTTAAGATTTAAGATTTGTCTCATGTGATCAGAAAATGCAGCAGGTGTTTAGTAAAGCCAGATTAAGACACAAAAAAACCTTTAAAATGTATATTTAAAAATGTGCTTAGATGCTGAAGAAATAAAAGAAAATAGGTATAGTCATAGAAAAAATAATTTATTAAAAAAATAATAAAGTAAAATCTTTAAAAAAGAATAAAGTATCATAAAACTAAGCCACATAAGAATAGGAAATATTATAACATAGGGAGTTTATTTTGTCTCACAGTCTTAGCTGGCCTTTACTTTGGACTTGAAGTCACACTATCATAGTAGTGAAAGTGGGGGGCAGAGAAGTCTGTTCAACCTCATGGCCATCAAGAATGCAATAAAGGGGCCAGGCCAGGATATTCTCCTGTGAGCATATTGCCAGTACTTGACACTATCTCCTAAAGTTCCTAGGACCTCCCAAGATAATTTAGTAAGCTTCCAGCCTATGAGCCTATGGGAGACATTTTATATTCAAGCCATTATATACACATGCCTCTTAGTTTATATATCAAATTTAGTCTGATATAGTTTTGTATATGTATGATTATGTAATTCTAATTATATGTTCTATAATGTTCTAAAATTGAACACTATAATGTACGATATGAGTAGATACATTTTGCTATCACATAATTTAATTATCCTTCTGTATTTTCTTTTGAAAAATAAAAATGTAAACATGCATTTATAAAGCAAATGAACTTACATTTTTGTCCTACACAACTATGTCTATTATATACACTGTTGTTCTCAAAGAAGTATTGTTCTAGTTCTCCATGGAGATTTTCTCTTTCTTCATTAACATTTTACACAGTATATCATTAATTGGATGTGTAAAATGAAATTACTCCAAGACTTTTTTAAAATAATGTTTTCTAACGATGTCATACATATCTTGACCATATCCATTCGCCTCCCTCTACTTTTCTAAAATCTTTACCTATCTCCCTACCCACTTATGTTCATTTCCGTTTTCTCCTTCCCTCCTTCCTTCACTTCCTTCTTTCTTGCCTTCTTCCCTCTCTTTCTTTCCCCTCCCTGTTTGTATAGGTCACCTATTCTTGGACATGGATCCTGTCCTACAGTGTTGTTGATATACCAATTCTTTTGAAGAAAATTGACTTTCCCTCACCCAGCAATGAATCTGATAAAAAGCTCCTTGGCTGGGGCGAGACTCCACGTTCCTCACCTCTTCTCCATGCTGGTATTTTGTCAGGATTGTGCTTGTACAAGTCTTATACAGGCTGCCACAATCTCCATGAGATTATATGTTCATCCACCCAGTATTGTCTGGAAAACACTGTTTCCTTGAAGTCAACTACCACCTTTGGCTCTTACAATTTTTACTCCCTTTCTACATAACCTCTGAGCTCTGAGGGGAGAGGTATGGTATAGACATCCCATTTAAGGCTGAATACTCCAAAGTATTTCATTCTCTTCATTTTGACCACTTGTGGTCTTCTATATTAATTTCCATCTATTTCAAGAAGTGTCTATGATGAGGGTTGAGTGATGCAAAGATCTATGGGCATAGAAATAAACCATTATGAGTTCTTTTATTGTTATATCCATTTATTAGAGTGTTAGTGTGCCATCTAGCCACAGGTTCATTGACAGTGTCAAGTTTGTTGTGGTGAAGGCCTTAATTCCAATTTAGAAAAGTGACTGTTTGCACCCCTACCATTTGTACTACTAATGTACCAATGGGTATATCTTACAGGCAGTTGTTACTCTAGCTAATAAGGTTCATAGCTGGGGGAGATTAATGATTACTTTTCTTCTCTGATAGTATGTATAGCACCTTCCTGTAATTGGAGACTATTTTTCATTTACCAGACACATAGATCTGAATAAACACACAAAACTATATTAATTACAACACTGTTTGGCTAACAACTCAACTCAGGCATATTCCTAGTTAGGTCTTCTTAAATTGATCCATTGCTATTCATCTGTGTATTGCCACAAGTCTTACCAGTAAGGTTCTGGAAGTCTTCCTACTTCAGCAGCCACATGGCATCTGCCTGACTCCACCTCCCCCCCCCCACTCTCTCTATATATATTCTTACATTCATAAATTATCATTATGGCCTACATTCCCAAGGTCATTGAGGAACAACTTCAATATTACCTTGCGTATTTGATGTTGTTTTAAAGCAGCATCACTAGTACTAATGATAAAGCTACTGAATGAGATTTAGAAATCTTTGGAGATTTTTCTATTCTTAGATTGCTTATCTTATGGAATATTTGTAGCCAAAGAAACACATAAATTGAATAAATGAAACTATCAATGGCATTAGGAATTGAGATGCTCAGAGTCACAGGAAACATCATAATTATGATGTCAAATAAATTACACACAGACATGGAATTTAGTGGCTGAGAAGCAATAACATCTAAGAAGCATGAGATCCTGGCATGCCAAGTCTGGCTTCTACTGACATTCCTCACTGCAGGACCTAGAACTAGCTGAGAACATGGCTGATTCCAACATGTGTTTGAGATACCTGTTCTGACGTAGGGTTTGCTTTTAAAGACTTATAAGGGTGTACAGAGGCATAGGTTGATAGGGCATAGGTATGCAAAGGTATAGGTTGAAAAACAGCTACTGAATGATCATTAGACTTTACATATCAAAAAGGAAGAATTTCTGAAATTGAGTGAAAAGACTCCAAATCTTACAAATTTCATGAACCTGTGGTAAAAGCAAGCCACAGGGAAAGAAAATATCCCTTATTTGAAGTAGTCATAAAACCAACTTCTTACCTTAAATGTTATGAATAGAAAAGGTAAATATTTATCTTTCTTTTTAGTGGATTAAAATGTAACCTGGTAACAACATAGACTGCTAGGCAATCTATAAAGAATGATGAAGCCATCCAAGCTCATCATTCTGCAACTGCCAGAATCAACTCAAATCATTGACCAGGAAACATCCAAATCAAGGCTCATGGGAGCCTAACTGCACACATATTCTTAGGACTTCAGCTCTACCATACAACCTGCTTTGCACAGACAGAGTAGCTGAGCCTAAACCTCTAGATCTTCTAAGGCTGAGAGACAAGCACCACGATTTCAAAATCAACAGGGACTATTCAAAATAAGTCCTCATACATAATAAAAAAAGAATATTAAAAATAAGGAGGAAAATAAAACAAAATAGCAGTTGGCTAAATTAAGGAGAGAAAACTACAAAGTGTATCTGTTTAGGGTTTATGGTGGTTGTAATAGGTGTAGCCCCCATAGACTACTGTTTGAATGCTTGTCCATAGAAAGTAGCACTATCAGCAGGTGTGGCCTTGTTGGAATAGGGGTGGCCTTGCTAGAAGAAGTGTGTCACTGTGGAGGTGGGCTTTCCAACCATACATGCTCAAGCTATACCCAGTGTGGCAAAGAGTCGCTTCTGCTGTCTGTGGATCAAGATGTAGAACTCTCAGCTCCTTCTCCAGCACCATGTCTGTCTACATGCCACCACGACTGAGAGGCCCAGACCCCCAAAATATTCAGTGAGTCCATAGCCCTAGCCTAACTCCCTAGCAGCCTGTTCTGGGTTCAAAGCCAGGGAAAGAAACACACCCTGAAAATGGGACCAGAGCCAGGGGAAGAGACACTTTGTCCCCAAACCTAGGGGAAGATAAAAGTCCCCAGACCCTAAAACCAGGACCAAAAGAATGCAGTAAGCCCCCAGACTCAGAGCATACCAAAGATATTCACTGTGGTCCAAAATTAAAGCAAAAGGTAAAAAGAACCAAAGAAAGAAACGCAGTTTGGCCCCAGAATCAGATCCATCTCTGTCCCTGACAGAAAACCAGCCAATCTGTGAACAGGGAAAACAGACCAATCACTGAGCTCCTAGAGGCTTGAAGTTCTCCTTAGGCAGTTACTGGCAGTTGGGAATTCTCTTCAGGCCTGGAAATCGCCTGACATTATATAGGGCAGCCAATCCTAAGCCTGGAAGTCTGGAATTCCCGACACCACTTGGGGGACCAGCCAATCACAAACCCAGAGGCTTGGAATTCTCTAAGCCTCTTCCCCTACATAAACCCACTGTTTGCACAACTGAGGTCTCAAAAATAAATAGATAAATAAATAAAAATAAATTCTGAATTAGGAAAAATGTCGCCTCTTGCAACTCATCCTTCCATCAGCTAGGCAATGCTCACTCAAGGGTGGGCACACACACTAAAGGCAATTACAAAGAAATCAAATTATACTTTAAAAGTCTAAACAGAAAGCATCTGCAACCCTTGCCAGAATAGCTTTTCTGATCTCAATTTTTGATTAATAGTGTGATGCGCATGGGTAGCATAAGCTGTACCTTCTTCTGGAAATACTCGGTATTCATGAATAAATGTGGCTTAATATTCTAAAAATGGCATACAATTTTTTAAAACATGAGGCTTAACAAAACGCCAAGTTCTAACCAAGATTAGATTTTAAAAGTAACTTCAGCTACACTGAACAAAAAGCCAAGGGAAAGAAGGGCGGAAAGCCATGTACAGATGCCTGCACATGTGTACACAGCCGCCCTGCTAGCCACTCGGAATGAAAGCCAAAGAGATTAATGAGATGATTTCTAGAAAATGCTTTGAACTCTTTGGAAGAAAGGTGTTATATAAATGGAAGGTATTAGTTTTCTTATTCTAAGAGGCAATTTTATTCACTCCAGGATGAAACATAATACAACTGATATCCAGTCTACTTGCTTTCAACAATAAAAATTAATCAATTCAGAACTCTTCCTAGAACTTTCATTGAGCATACACCAATTCCCTATTCACCAACCCTAATGCTGATATGATTATCATTTTTTAAACAAGTGCCTGGAGTCATGATTCCTTGCCAAACTAATTTAATATAAATTTAATTACAGCTATATACCGATGTGTCTGACTTTTGAGACTTATGCCTTTACCATCAAGAAACTTACCCCCACACATTTAACTCACACAAAGGAGGGTAACATCTATTCCTTGATTTCAAAAGCTTGTGACTACAGAGAGAGAGACACACAGAAAACCCGACAACTGCACTCTGATGTCACCCCAACCAACCTGGTGCCTCGGGAATTGTGCTCAGGGTTCCCATGAAAGAACTTTTCAAAACCCTAGACCTTCCATCATAAATCTCCAAACTGCATTTTAAAATGTAATTTTATTCAGAAGCTCTCCTAAAAGGAGCAGCAACCCTTCTTGGGCTTTTGAGCCATGCTTCCTGTGAACTCTCTCTGCATTTCTGAGTCAGGACACAGGGAGGCAAGCAGAACTCAGACTCCAGGTGTGGGGAAACCTAGCAGGAAGTCATGCTGGGGCTTTCATCCTAGCCACAGAGGCATCAAAACAGTTGGATCTGTTTAAATTATGTTGCCTCTTCCAATCAGTAAGACATCCTGGACTTGTCTTTTACAACTTCCATCCTACTTCTCTGATTTCTGTTAGTCTCCTAGAGGCTCAAACAGTATAAGCTGCATTTGAAGACATATGCACCAAACGGCCTTTCCTGTTTCAAAAGCATTACTGTTTTTATAGCTTTCTTAGACTTTAATGTGGACTCAAAAGATTTCTGTGTACTTAGCTATTGTCTAGGGAGTAAAAATTATCAAAGGCATATGTGTTTTACCTCTCACAAATAGCTATCTTAAGCATAGAACATTAAAGTTTGGAAAATAAGTAATACTGGGAGAGGAAAAAGTCAATATCTATTCAAAGGAAATTTCAAATTATTTTACTATGAATGGAGACAGTGAGAAAGAAACAAGCAATGAATACACATCATGGTAATTTTCTCTTAAGAAAATGTCTCAAAGACGCACAAATAAAAACTACAGAAGGGTTGATTCAAAGTCACCAAGATTACATTGCTCTAAGATTTTTTCTCAGCTATAATTTTTTTGGGGGGTGGGGAATAGAGCATATCTAGCTTAACAGAAACATCACAGCCCTACAAGCTATCAAGCTGCCATTC
This sequence comes from Alexandromys fortis, assembly GCF_014885135.2. NCBI lineage: Eukaryota > Metazoa > Chordata > Mammalia > Rodentia > Cricetidae > Alexandromys > Alexandromys fortis. The sequence continues at coordinate 360,737 of NW_026067989.1, forward strand.
AAAGAGAAGCAGAGGTCATCTGACATGATACTGTCACACATCAGAGATATCAAAACACAAGGGCAAAGGTTAAATGCATTCAGGGAAGCAAAACCAGAAACAAAGAGAGGAGTTATTAATCTAATGTAGTCTAGGCACAGAAACACGGAAAAACACACTTAGGAGAGAAGAGGACCTATTTAAGAGTACAATACTACAATAAAGTGATCACTGGTAGTAAGTCCCAAAGCAAATCCAAGCTTCATGGAATTTCACTCATATTCTCTTGCTTTTACATCTACAAATCCTTATAAACTTGTACAAAATCTAAGCAGATGTCACTGTTATATATCAAAATATGAATGCTATGAAAGTTGTACTAAAAAATATAGCCTTACTTAATTCCTATACTGAAGGCCTAATAAGAACAATAAAATGCTTTCATATAAAAGAAGGAAATAAGACAAAATTAGGAATCAAAACCTCAAAAATAAGAGATTTGCAGAGATCTGAAATATAAGATTTAAAGAAATAAATGTAGAATAAAAGAAAAATTCCATCATAAATCTAATGTAAGAGAGAAAATGAAAACTATGCAAAATTAGTAATAAGAACACACTTAATGATAACAAGAGACCATTTATGCAGAATTTGAGCAGGAGTTCTCCAACTTTTTTCCTTCTTCAACTGACTTACAACAAAGAACTCAAAACTTCATAAAACAAACAACTCTACTTTCTTAAAAAAATCACTATTATTATTATCATTATTATTCTAGTTCTACTTTTAGAACAAACAACTAAAACTTCCATAAAACCAACAGTTCCTTTTTCTTCCTACAAAAGGAAATCAACAATCAGGAAATGACAAAAATCACATTGTATCTCCTTAACCAAATTATTTCCCTGTCTCTACATAGAGGCAGCACTGCTACTGAAGCTGAAATAAAGGAGGTTTATAACTCATGTTCTTAAAAACAAGGGGTGGCAATGACTGAAAACCTTAATTAACTCGGAAGTACACCAAGGACACAGACAATGACAGCAGAGCTCTGAAAATTACAGGCTAGATTCTTAATGGAATACTGATTATCCAATGTCTTCCAATAATTCCCAATTTAGCATCATTAGTGTCCAGTTCTCGTTACATAGGCAAGAAACAAACAACCATGATGTTGAAGGATAAAACCCCACAGAATTGTGCAGCATTCTGAGAAAACACACAATGCCTTTTCTGGCCTACTAAAATACAAATGAGTAACATGTTCCCAAAGCAGTTTTTTTCAAACTAGAATATTGTTAAGGACTGGTACAGACAGAGAATACTCATCATGGGAGATTATATGGAAATTATTTCCTAGATCTTCAATTTCTAAAGGTACATAGGTACATGAGAGGGCAACCTAGACATAACTTCCCTCCTGCTTGCTGTTCTCCTACTGCTCCTTTTCTGCTTTTCAAAGGGACACACTATAGTTTTCCCAGGGCGTTCAGGTACCACTCAAAAAGCAAAGCTCTAATAGAGAATAAGTTAACCCTCCACAACCAAAGCATATGACAAGGTACGTCTTTTCCTGTCTCACACAGAATATTTGAGGGCCAACCAGATGCCAGCATCTGGGACTCTGACCTGTGTCAGGATATTCTGGATTTAGATGCAGCAGAATTCCCTGGAGCATGGTAAACAGAACCATGGACATGCTGATGACATTACTTAGCTTACTTTCAGTCAGCAAAGTCACAAGAAAGTTTGTACTTAGTTCTCCTCATATAAGTAGTTTAGCGTCAGAAAACGATAAATGTCATGGATGACACAGAAATCAATACTGTCATATGTTTTAGACATGAAGAATAAAGTAAGATAGCAATAGCAATATTGAATTTCACAATTTTCAACACACACACACACACAGGTGGTGGGGGGAGCACTCAAAGTCCAAGATACAGAAATGCATCCCTGGATAAAAATGTACCTCAATAGTAAAGTACTTATCCACTATGCTCAAGACCTTGGGTTCAATTATCAATAGCATCACAGGCCTAATGGCTCACACCTGTGATCCCAGCACTTGAAAGTAAGAGGGTCAAGAGTTCTGGACTAGTTTGATATAGTTGGCAAAACTCTTCATCAAAATAAATTAGTAAAAGTAAGAATAGGAATTTAAATAAACCCTCTAACATCTAATGAGGCAGAAGCATCAACTAAAAGTCTACCAACTAAAAAGAATACAGAGCCAGATTGACTCAATACAGAAGTCTACCGAACCTTCAAAAGAAAAAAAAATACCAATACTCCTCAAATTGTTTTGCAAAACAGACACTGAAGAAATGTTTCCAAATTCTTTGTATGAAGCAAGTATTACCATAAGAAAACCAGATAAAGAGCCTCTCAAAAAGGAAAAAATTACAGGCCAGTATCTCTGGTGAATATAGAAAAGGTTCTGCATAAAATACTTGCAAATTAAATTCAGAAACAAATAAAAGGGTTATCCACCATGATCACGTAAGCTTCACCTTACAGACCAGGGATGATTCAACATATATAAATCAATAAGAGCAATTTACCACACAAATAGACTAAAGGACAGAAACCATATGATCACATGAGGTGCAGAAAAGGCCTTTGACAAAATCGAAGACCCCTTCATGACAAAAGGTACTGGAACGACTAAAAATACAAAGGACATATCACAACATAATAAAGGCAACATACAAGAAATTCACAGACAACATGGTTTGAAAGCGAGAAGCACAAGAAATTCGCATTAAAATAAGGAGAACGATTAGGATGTCCACTCTCTCCATACTTGTTCAATAGCTAGAATAGTAAGACAAGTGAAACAGACAGGGGAAATACTAAGAGGAAAGGAAGAAGTCAAAAAATCCTTCTTCACAGATTACAGGGTTTTATATATAATACCCTAAAGACTCCACCTAGAAACCTTTATAGCTGATAAATACATTTAGCAAAGTAGCAGCATAAAAATTAACATACAAAAATCAGTAACCTTCTTAGTACAAACAACAAACAAACCAAGAAAGAATTAAAGAAAACAATGCCATTTACAACAACCTAAAAAAAATCAAATACCTTGGAATAAATTCAACTAAAGAAGAGCAAAATTTATACAATGAAAATTTCAAGACATTGGAGAAGATAGCAAAAGACAGAACAACCTCACATGCTTATACATTGTTAAGATTAACTTGTGAAAATGCATCAAAGTAATCTATGGCTAGAACACCATCACCATCAAATTTCCAACATAATTTCTCACCAAAATTGAAAAAAAAATTAAACTTCATGTAAAAACACACATACACACAAAATACCTATAACTAAGACATTCCCAAAGGAAAAAAGCAAACAACTGCTAGAAGTTTCTCAAATATGTGAATGTCAGGTTTTAAGCTTTAGATATATGTGTTTACTTAGAACACCCGCAAAGGTTAAGTAATAAAAGGCCATAAAAGAGAAGGGGATCCTTTAAGGAAGTAAAATGTAGTATGGAATAAGGGGGAAATGAAACAGGAAGGATTAAATGGGGTGAAGAGAAAATGTGCGGAAGGATCACTAACACTAAAGGCCTTTGAAACAGTCATATGGAAACCTACCACTGTAGAGTTTCCTTAAATATAAACATATGCATTTGTAAAGGAAATTCAAATGGGTTTACCCTATAAAGAGGAGGCAATACCTCTGATAGACACCATATGCTACTGAATAAAACTCCCAGAACCAGGAATGGGTTACTTCTTTTGGATTTGTTGGCCAATAGACTCCCATAAGACACCCTCTGCACACACACACACACACACACACACACACACACACACACACATTACAGCCCACTGATTCTGCTTATCCTTAAGAAATTGACAGTAAGACCCTATAGACAAAGATGCCACACGTTTGAGTCATTTAACATGGAGGAATTTGATTGGTAGTTGTGGTGGTTTGAATAGGAACGGTCCCATAGGCTTATATATTTGAATGCTTAGGCCTTAAGGAGTGGTGCTGCTTAAGAGGGATTAGGAGGTGTGTCCTTACAGAGGACATATGTCACTGGGTGAGGGCTTTGGGGTTTCAAGGGCCTAAGCCAGGCCCAGTGTTTCCCTTCCTTCCTGCTGCCTGTGGATCCAGATGTAGAACTCTCCGCTGCCATGTCTTCCTGTGGTACCACCATGCTCTAAACCATGAGGATAACAGACTAAATCTCCAAAACTATAAGCAAGCTCGAATTAAATGTGTTCTTTTCTAAGATTTGAGGCGACCATCGCATCTCTTCATAGCAGTAGAACACAGACTAAAGATAGTATTCACTGAAAGCTTCTTCTCTATTGGCTAACTTCATGGTGGTGGAAGGTGCTGTACACAGTATCAGAGGAGAAAAGTAATCAGCAGTCTCACACACCTGTGAACCTTGTAAGCCATAATAACAGTATTCCTGACAAGAGATGCCCACTTCGTGTAATAATAGCATGAATGCTACAAGAGTAAGCAATCACTTTTTAATTTTATTTAAGGCCTACTCCACAAAATAGAACCCATACTTGACACTATCAATGAGGTCAAGAACCTAGACAAGTCAGAGTCCCTAGGGGAAAATCCACTACTAATGAACTGCTACATGGACATAGCAATAAAATGAACCCTAATTACTTACTGTTATGCCCAGAGATCAGTGCACAGTTCAGCTCTCATTAGAGAAGCTTCTTCTTGCAGCAGATGGCAATTAACACACCAACAACTGGTCAGCAAACAGAGAATGAGACTTGTGGAGTCCTCAGCCCTAAGTGGGCAGTCTATAGCACATCTTTTCCCCTAAGGCTCAGGAATCTATGTGGAAGAGGGTATCGAAAGATTGTAAGAGCCAGAGGTCATAGATGGCTTCAAGGAAACAGTGTTTTCCAGACAGTACCAGGTGCACATGTGAACTCAGAGACTGTGGCAGTGTGCATTAACACCTGCACAGGTTCAAGTCAGAGGAAAGTCCAGGATGGGGGAGGAGAAGTGAGCACCAACTCCCTCCGACAGCGGAGCAGCTACTGGCCACACTAAGAGAGAAATTCATTTCTTTAATGACATGACACCTCACACTCTGGGGCCGGCCCTCTGGCTAGTTGTAGCCCACAAACACAAACTGAACTCAGTGGGTTTAAAAGATTGAGAAAGAGAATATGAAGTTGGGTGGGTTGGGAAGTGAGGGAAGTTCTGGGAAGAATTAGTGAAGGGGAAAATTTGACCAAAATATATTTTATGAAATTGTTAAAGAATAAAAATATATTTAAAAAGAAAACAAACAGAAAGTATTTCCAGGCTGTCTAGCGTGTGCAGAATGAACAAGACGGATTAAAGGGAGAGCAGCAGAAAGGACTGACAGCACTTCCATCAGTCCAGGTAAAGCCTTTTTAAATCTTTCTTTTTCTTTTTTTTAGATTTATTTTTATTTTATATGTACGAGTGTTATGTCTACATGTGTGTCTATACATGGTGTCTGGTTCTCTTGCAGGCCAGAAGTGGTTGCTGGATCCCCTGGAACCGGAGTTACAGAAGTTTCTTGTTAAATTCAGGTCCTCTGCAAGAGTAACAAGTGTCCTTAACTGTGAGTCATCACTTTAATTCAGGAAAAGCTTTTTAGGAAACTTCCTAGGAACTGAAAAAGCAAATAATTCAAATAAGATCTTAATGTTTTTTTAGAAGGCAGGTGGTTTCCTCTTGTGGAATATTATTTTAAGGTGTGTTACATTTATTTATGCTGTAGAATGTGTTTGATAATGCAAAGATGTGTTGCATTCTTTTATGATGCATTTGTTTAACTCGGTGAAGCTGTGTTACTTTGCCTGTCTAAGACATCTGATTGGTTCAATAAAAAGTTGAATGACAAATAGAAAGTCAGAAGAAAGGACAGGCAGAGCTGGCAGGCAAAAAGAATAAATAGGAAGAGAAATCTGCAGGGAGAAAGATCAAGGATAGATGATGTGGGATTCCCCTCTGTATGCTGTGACTATGTTTTATTGCCATTAGTTAATAAAGAAGCTGCTTTGGCCTATGGCAGGGATAAACATATCTAAGCCAGGAAAATGAAACTGGATGCAGAAAGAAAGAAGGTGGAGTCAGGCAGATGCTATGTAGCTGCTCAGAAGCAAGATATGAGGTAACCATGAGCCTCGTGGTAAAATATAAAATAAAAGAAATGGGTTAATTTAAGATATAAGAGATAGCTAGGGATATGCCTGAGTAGTTGGCAAAACAGTATTGCAATTACTATAGTTTTTGTTTGATTATTCAGGTCTGGGTAGCTCGGAAATGAAAGTACAGTCTCCATTTACAGATAGAGAGGGAAGAGAGCAAGACTCCAGGGGTCAGCCACCTAGCTATACAGCAAGGCTCAGAGAAACACGTAAAGAAGGCATATAGAAATAAAGAAAGATAAAAGCCCAGAGTCAAAACATAGACAGGATAATTTAAGAAAAGCTGGCTAGAAACAAGCCAAGCTAAGGCCGGGTATTTATAAGTAAGAATAAGCCTCCATGTGATTCATCTGGGAGCTGAGTGGCGGGACCCCTAAAGAACCAACTACCTCTCAAGCTGCCAGAATATGGAATAGTACAAACAAATTCTAATGAAAGATTGAAAGATCACCATGTGACTGTCAGCTGATGTTGAAATAAGGAGCGGCGGGGCTGCGTCCCTAACACCCCAGCCGCTTGGCTAGCTCATGCCCGAAATAACAACACACAAACTGTATTCATTTAAGAACTGCTTGGCCCATGAACTCTAGCCCTTACAGGCTAATTCTCGCACCTGGACTAGCCCATTTCTAATAATGCGTGTAAGCACCCCAAGGTGCGCTTACCGAGAAGATTCTAGCCTATGTCCATCCTGGGAGAGTTGAGCATGGCGTCTCTGCTCCAGCAGAGCTGTCGGGTCTCTCCGGGAGCAGAGCAGAGTCTGACCTCACTTCCTCTTCCGCCCAGCATCCTATTCTGTTTTTTCCGCCCACCTATCTTTTAACCTATCAGGGCCAGCAGTTTCTTTATTGCTCAGCCAATGAAATCAACAGATTGATATGACACTCCCACATCAAGCTGACTACCTAAAAAACACCTTAATCTAGGGACCCTACTAAAGCAATTTCCTTCTGACCCCATCAACAGATTTGCTTAAAACGGCTTATCCTGGATTGTTCCTGGGTCTTTCATCCAATGTCACTGTGAATGATGTACCAGTTCATTTTGTTAAATGTCATACTTGCAATAGCATTTCTAATGTTTAATAATTACTTATCAAAATGCATCTTACTTATGTTGCTTTGATAAAGGGTGTGCCACTAATAATTATAATCATAATTCACTCTGGAAGAATTTTTAAGTAATTTGAGTCTCATGGATACAAAAAAATATTTTAATTGCATTGAAATGTATTTGCATGGTTTTATGGCAAAAGATTATAATAGAATGATCAAAGAAAAACTTACAAGCACAAAAACATATTAAACTAGAAAAATTGCATGATAAATAAAATATACAAGTTCATGCAGAAATGAGAATTATCCAGAGAGACTATTGATGTTTTCTTCAAGGCTGATAGTTAATATCAAATCTCTATAATTTTTGATTCTAATATCATTTGAGAGTGGTAAGAATTTTATTTTAAAATATCAACATTTAAAATACAATAAGCATCCCATCTTGTGCAAATATTAAATATATGGCCAAAATATAGTTTAAACATCATTTCCGTATGTTCAAAGGGGCAAGCTTTGCTAGCAAATGTATGAGACATCTGAAAAGCATAGCTCACTGGTTCTGGGCAAGCTCTTCAAGCCCCATGCCAATCATATTCCTGGAGTACTTTGGACCCCACTGTGAGGCTCTTCTTCAATGAGCTGAACTCCAAATTCTTCTGTCTACCCTTTCACACTTACATCCTAACTGCCTAAAAGTGTTGGTTCTCAAAATGAAATAAAATGTCATTTGCCAAGGGTTAGAGATTAATTCCATGCTCTCTGAGAATCTGCTCAAGCTGAATATTTATCAGACACAGAAGAGCAGATGGGTTGAACTTTGGACTCCAGGAGGAGAGGCCAAGAGCTGAGCTTCTAACTACCATGAATTCTGGGAATGACCTTTGGTAAATCACTCAATTGTCAGATGCTTCATGCTGGTTCCCAGCTATTGCAAAATAAATGTGGAAGAGATAAGGACTCAGCCCCACTGGAAAGGGGCCTAGCTAGGATTAATACCAGACTGGAAAAGCATTTCCTGCTCCTAGAAGAAAGAAATGTTGGGACAATAAAGGTTGTCTAGTCATCTCTTTTTCTAGCCTATTCCCTCATCTAGATAAAGCCAGAGCAAATTCTACACAGCTGAGGGCTGACTTGTATTTATTTGCAATGAATGGAAATATAAAAATTCTCTAATACAAATGACTCCTCCAGATTTAATCCCCAGAACCACAAAATAAATAGATAAGTAAATAAATAAATAAATAAATAAATAAATAAATAAATGTAACATAAAATACTAATCACAAAACTAAAAGTAGCTCTACATTAATGCAGTATAAATCTTCAGCCTCGCAGATTCTGGGAAGTGGCCACACTCATCCCATTCCATCACTCCCACTCTGTCCTCCAGTGGCAATGTGTGCCCCTTAAGTACTGTGTGGAGACACTTAAAGGTCCCATGAACTATTCACTACTTTAATTGATTTAACAGGTTATTTTAAAAACATGTAGCAGTAGCTATTCATATTCCTATAAACGCAAATGTATATGTAAAATCTCTACAAGAACCATTTTAAATAATTCAACAACTAAAGGTGACAGGAAAAGAAAACACTTTTAGGCCCTTCAACAAGCAGCTAGCATCTGCATTTACATATATTCTCAGCATTCATTTAATCGTGTCACATATTAAATTCTGCATTCTGCATAGCCAAAGCTGAAGACAGTTCTTCCTGTTCAAAAAAAAAAATTACTGCTATTTTTAATGAATAGACAAATCATTCTTTTTTTACTTTTACTTTTCTCTCCTTTTCTGTTAAGCTTAACGGATTTATGAGGAAAAAAGACTCTCCCTAAAGCCTAGCGGTATCATTTCTTTTCGTCTGTACCTCAGGGCCTACTTGGCACACAGTAGGCAGATGCAATCACCTATTAAACAGGGAGGACAAGAGGAAACCAAATTCAGGAAAAGATGTGTCATTTGCACAACACATCAAACTACTTAACCCACAACAAACTACTAAAATTTTAGACTACTTTATCCAAATAGAAAAGAACACAATCATTAGAAAAGAAATTCCATGGACAGTAAGTGAGAATAACTACTTTAATTTCAGATTATGCATTCTCCTCAAAATCACATGGAATATACTCCATAAAACTTGCTTCAATGGGTGTGAATTAATGTCACATAATATATGCTAAATTAGTAACATATCCAAAAAAGGAAAAAATATCTCTAAAATCCTCATAACTCAAACAAAACATTTTGAAGAAACATATAGATCAAAGGAAAAATACCAAGGAAATTCTCAAACTTTTGAATTAAAGAAAAATCAAAATGCAGTTCATCAAAATCTGTACAATGAAGCAACAACATTGTACCTATAGGGAGATGTGTATGAACATACTAGAAAAAGAAAAAGAGGAGTCATGTTTTATCCTTAAGAATCTAAAGAACAACCTAAATAAAAAAGCAGAAAATTAAAAACTGGTATATAAATAAAAACAGAAAACCAATCAAGAAAAACAAATAACCAAAAGCCAATACTTTGGGAAGATCAATAAAAACTTTTAAATATCCAGGCTACCTAAAGAAAAAGTCAGAGAGAAGATCCACTTGCCCTTATCAAAAAACAACTTTAAGTAAGCCCTGTTCAAGGAGCCAGATCCTAGAGTAAAACCACCCTTAGGAGACTGTTACTTACTGACCTCGCTGTGAGACGTCCAAGTAGGCCCAACGTATCGTATGGGCCGTGGGAACTGTCTAATGAATGCTTGCATGTGCTCATTTAGATGTTTGCTATTTGGGGATGAAAAGTTGGCTCATCTGTTAAGAGTGCCTGCTGCTCTTCCAGAGGACCCAGGTCCAGTTGCCAACACTCATGTCAGGTCCACAAACAACACTCCATCTCCAGCAATTCCACCACCTTCATCTACCGCTTCACTAACACCCATGTCAAGTTCACACACACACACACACACATACAAATTTTAAAAAGTATTTTTAAAAACAGATTTTTTAAAAAGAAGTATTTTGTGAATGTATAAACTTTGGCGGTAAAAGCATTATTTAAGTAGGTTTACTATTTCCAAATAAGAGTAAAATATGCAAAAAAATCATCATAAGTTCAAAATCCATGTCTCTTTTCACATAAATATGAGTATGAACAAGTATTTTAAAAACTAAAACCACTTCTACTAGGATCTGCTAGTAAGCTTTGTCTTCTAAGCCAGGGTCTCATAACATACAGTCAGAAGACCAAATTTAACTCTCTATTTCTTTAAATGAACTTTTATTGACACAGTTCTTTCCACTTTAGTGACAATGCCTGTGTCCTATCTCCCTGTAGAAACTGGAGTAATTGAGACACAGATGTGGCCCCCACACTCTGAATTTACCATCTGTTCCCTAATAGGAGAAGCCTATAGAGCTCTTAGTCAGTATGCTGAGACTTTATAGAGATGACCTTTGTACATGCATGTTTACATTAAGGTAGGTGATGGCTAGATCTAGGTATGAGGAGAGAAACTGAAGCTCAAAAAGGTCACAAGTGGTCAGGTCACATACTCACAGGTCACAGTGAACACTGACCCCACACTGCCCCTGCTCTACAGGGTAGGATGTTGGGGACGGTGGCAATTACCTTTAATTGTGTATAACTTCACTAGTACAGTAAAGGGTCTAAGACCAAATTTAAAAAAAAGGGGGGGGGCATGTTGACTGAGAATTATTTTAAAACTTCATGATTGCCAGCGGCACCCCAGTATTACCAACCTCATCTTAAAGAGACAAGTGTGTTTCTCTCCTTTTGGCTATCAGATTGTTGAAACAAGAGACCCCCCACCCCAAAATGAGAATATCCCCAGGAATTTCGTTCTGGGAGGAGAAGGCTCAGGGCATGGGGCCAGACAGAGAACAAACTTGTTTCCCAGAAAAAGAGTTCACGCACTTCTAATAAGTGGTCCCACAGAAGATGGGACCTGAGACGAGGAATGGCTAATGATAGGCAGGACCACACTTCTACCAGGACTCTATTTAAACCTAATCCTGTTGTCAAGATGCCAGAAGACGAACTTGAGACAGAGTGTCATAGAAGCCCTCCAACTGTCCCTGTTCCCAATATTTTACTGTAACTTGTCTCTGTAGTGGGCAGGCAGGTCAGGTACTGTCTACTGACTTTACATCCTGCCCTGGTCTTGGCAGCCTAGCCCAAGCACACTTCCCTGAGAAAGAGCCATCACTGCCTGAGAGCGGAGTTGGAGGGCCAACGTGGAGCCTAAACCATGCACACCAATCCTCCGTAGATAATAAGCAGTGTGTGAGCTCTGAGAAATTAACCACAGCTATCTTCTATGACAGTGGCTTTCTCTTTACCATCAAACATGCCCCTTTCTTCTACCTTAATAACCGACAGACTCCAATTTGCACCCTCCAAATACTTTTGTATGTGGGGTCATCCTGGAGGATGTCAGCCTTCCAGGAGCCACACCATTAAAGAAAGTTGGCTCGCCCACCCCGAGAAGTCATCAACTGTCCAGGAGCTTCTGGGTTAGGGGTAGGAGCTCCTCAGCGCCTTCCCACTCCATGCTTGAATGGTGATTGGGCTGAGAATGCCATCATTCTAATAACTACAAAAAGGAAAGAAAACATAAAAAAGAACTCAAGAGCACTTTCGTTGTAAAGAATCACTTCAAAATGCACATTTTCTTAACCATGAGACATCAAAACTAAAAGAAGACATTTCTCTCCACACCAAATATAAATCCTCTCAGAGAACAAATGAGTTGGGCCCAAAAAGTAAAGAGTATGTTGAAGGGTTCCTGAATGTTCTAGGTGAAGTCTGCGAATTCAGTTTCACAAGGTGTTTCTGACATTCATATTTGGAGATATTTCTCTTCCTTCTTTCCCCTGCCATGCCACACAACTACAAAACCCCCATTTAGTTGGTTTAACATGGTATTTCTCACACTCACTTACACACTCCTATAGTTCATCAACAAACATTTTGCAAAAGTCAAAATCTGAAGTCAATGCATTTTTTATTTGTGACTTTTTATTATAAGGTCTAATGTACCCTGTGAAGGAGAGCATGATAAGGGAACACACCAGAGTGCCCACTGCTGTGCAGGAGGCTGAACTGGGAGTCAGAAATCACCTGACACCCACTGCCATGGAGTCCCGACAGCTGTGAGGGCCTCTGGTCTCCCAATGCATCGTGACAAGGGTGGCTAAGAGCAGCCCCGAGACTCCATCCACTCTGAATGCTCTGTCTTTAATTCAATGTGAAATGAGAGAAATGAGTAAGAAATTTCAATACACCACTTAGACACTTCAAAAGAAATACTGATGGTTCAGATAATGAAACTAAACGCGAAAAGCATCTTCAGAATATACGACCAGAATTTAAATTAGCTCACTACTTTCTTTGAAGCAATAATGAAGAAAAGGAGCATTAACTAAGAAATTAAGTTCTGCTGTGATCTGATGTATGCCCTTTCTATAGCCTGGGCTCCTCTGCCCCTAACCACTATCCTACCAGCTCCCTCAGTCCTGAAAGCCTCAGCTCCCCAGAAAAACAGCTGCTTCTGAGCTCAAGCCTTTCCTCCTCTTCCCAGGACTCCCAACATCAAAGCAGGTTTGCAACTGTCCTGTCATTCACATGGCAACCAAGTCAGACAGGCACTATGGGCCCATTTCATAGATCACGAACTCAACCCCCAAAAACCTAGGTAAGTCATGCAAGTCACATGGGCAGCAACTGGCTGAGTGAAGGGGCCTTCACCAGTATTCCCTGCCCCCACGCAGTGTACCTGAGCCTGTGGCAGTGCCTTCTGCCTGCTTCCATATAAACAAGAAAGAGCTGGGAAAAACTTAGTCTGAGCATTCACTAGAAGACTCTTGGCTCTTAATGGCTGAAGCCAAAAAGAGAACTGGGTCTCCTATCCCAGATGCCAGGGCACCTTCACTAGTGTGGACATTCTCAAACACACAAAGAATGAAATGGAGAAAGGACACAAGGCAGAGTCAGTCTTAATTCTCTTAAGAACTCCTTAAAGCCAAAGATGAAGAATGCGTGATATAAGCAGAAATGGTCATTACAAGACAAGTCTTAAGAGGAGAAACAAATCAGTGAAGATGATGGATGGAGGGAAGAAGAAGAAAGGGAAGAAGGCAGGCAAGCTTCCTAAGAGAACCAATCAGAATGACCACCTATGACACAGATTAAATGCCACCGTTTGACTGTAAAGCAGAATCCATTATTAAGAGCATCCATGTTATTTTTTCTTTATAGAAGCTTTTAAAAAACTATTTTTGGAAGGATGAGAATGGAAGGTTCAGAATATGAAGATGTGTTCACATCTATGCATCAGGTTTCAACATGGCTACAAGAAGGCACCGGCTAAATAATCACCAGTGCTAGATTCTTCACAGTCTGTCTCCCAGACCCTGTTTCCAGAACTCACCTGTGGCCTATTCAATTCCCTTCAGCAGGCTGGCCTGTCCTTTCCCACAGCTTCACTGCCAAGATCCTGGAGTAAGAGCTACAAGGTTTGTTTTCCCTAACTGTAGTGCCATCTAGTGCTAAAAATACAAAACACGCCCAACAGCATAGCTTCTTTTCCAACTATTCTTATGATAAATGAGTATGTTAAGACAAGGAAATGGATTGTTCTTAAAACACAGTGGCTTTGCCCATACCTGAGACTTCCACCTGTTATTGTGACAAGCCTCCTCATACAATAAGTAACTGCAATAAGATATACTTACTGAGAACATACACATTTGGTTGTCACTACTTCCTTCTCAGATATTTTTGTTCTCTTTTAAAAAAAAAAAAAAACATGTATTTTACGTACTAACAGCAGACTGGTACATTTTGATGCTGAAGGAATTCAGAGAATTCCTGTTAAATTTAACAAAAATCACTCCGGCTTATTATAATAATAAATACAAGTTATTTGTTTTAAATCAACTTTCAAAAACTCTGAAGAATAATTTAAATGCAAATGAAACTCATTATAGAATGGTTACTGGTTTCAGTATATCTTGTCTTGAATTCTACACATTAAAATTATGCTCTGAAACATGCAGGCTAGCCATGTTCTCTTCATAGAAGCGAAGTGCAATTTTGGTTCTAAGTGGGTAAACCTTGAAACGCCACTTTTAAAGGTAACTTAGTCACGACTGAAGGGCATCAAGTCAGAAGAGGACATACCACCCAGCCCTGCTTCGAACTCTAGAACACTGAAGCCAAGCCATTTTCTAAACCTCGGTATCTTTGTTTAAAACAAACAGGAAAAAAGAAACAGATTGGAGGAACGTGTGGGAGAAGTGATGAGTTTGGCCAAGGGGCTTCCACAGGTTCCTCTTCTAACCTTTGTTTTTATAAACAAGATGACCTCTGCGATAGATCACCTTCAGCACCTCCAAGTTTGGAGTTATTCAAACCACACACAGTATTATCACACTCTGAACTACTAGATGGGACAAAGAGTCAACTCAGCAACAAAGCAGATTTGAACTGAAGTCAGAGTGGGCCACAAGAAGATTTCTTTCAAAGTGTGTGTGACACTGACCTGGTGACAAAACACATTGAGTTGTGTATTCTATGACCTTGCACTTTAGGAATGGGCACATACTATCTAAATTACAACAATAAAAGATGCACGAATCACTTCATTTAAGGGGATGTTATCTGGATGAGGATATTATAGAACATTCCAGGTTAAGTGAGGATTTGCTGACAGAGTAGATTGGGATCTTTGTCTAGGTTTTAGATGATGCTTGTCAAAAGCGAGGATGAATTCTAAGCAATCAGAAACAAAGCTGGAGTTTCCTCCTATAGGCATGGTCATTACTCTCTCATTTTACAGAAAAAAACCTCAGCCATCAATTGGAGGCAATGGCTTACCAGACAAAAGTAGGAAGAAGGGTAGACCAAAAAAGGAGCAGTCTGTCTCAACAGCGAGTAAAGAATGAACTGAGGCAAGCAGAGCCCAACAGACCCACCTCACTTGGAGCACCTTGAAAGCCCTGCCCAGTGTGCCCCAAGCCCTCCTTAAAGATCCCATGGACCATGTGAAGTGAGCCGGTGACTGGATGAGAGACACGCTCTGAGACAGGAGAGCAGCAGCTTATAGAGTGAGGCAAACAAGAGAGCGCCACCAGATGCTCAGTGACCAGTGACTGGAGACATTAAATGCTGGGAAAATTCGCTTGATAAGGTCCGGGGAAGTCATTTGAGAAACGACGGTAATCAAAACTAATGGAAATTTCTTCATGCCATTAAAAAATTCAAACCAGAATCATAATGTGATACAACTATACACTCACCAGGCAGACTGACACTAGCGCAAACACTGCTGAGACCACAGGCCTCCAGGCAGGTAAAATCAGACACACCATCAATACTCTAGAAGGTTATGTTCAATGTCTACTAAAGCTGAACATGCATCTACTCTATGATCCAGCATCTACTTTCAAAAATACTCCTTTCAAACATGTTTGTAAATTCACCACAAGATAGCGTTCAAAATGTTCATAGTAGAGTTATTTCTAATAGCCCAACAAGGAGCAACCCAAGTGCAAGAAGAATGAATCAATACACTGCAACAGGTCCACCTCATGAACGAATAACTACACAGCTACGACACAGCCAGGCATGAGCCAAGCCAGTTCAGTTCGTAAGACTTCATTGTACAGGAATGAAGGTATCTTACAAACAGAATATGAACAAGGGAAGTCAGTCACACAAATATAATTATGGCCTGCTTTCAGAAGTGAGGTGAAGTGGTTTCTGTGGAGAACAGTGGAGAAACCAAGAGGATTTGGCAAGGGCTCTGGGGCACTGATAAGATTGTGGGACATTTGAGCTCACTGAACACTGATGATGGAACAGAAAACAGCTATCCCTGCCCCTATAGTTTCCATTCTCTACAGACAGCACTCAGTGTGACAGTGCGCATCTGGACATTTATCCTTGTGGAGAAATCACATGCAAGGTCTCTGTTATAAGCAACCATTTCTTGTAACAAAGGGCAACAGAATAATGACACAAAAGAAAGTATGAAATAAAAGAACAATTATCCATAAAGGTAGGCAAGAACATAGCTAGATGGATAATTTCAAGCAAAAAAGAAACAATCTGAAAGATGCCTAGAGACATTATTATTATTGCGAGAACAAATGCTAATAGAAGGATGCCCAAGCAGACAACCATGACTCTGTTTAAGAGATAGATCAGAAAGGAGCCAAGGAAATGAAAGAACTAAAGCCCAGCCTTGGAGCAAAGCAAGAATCAGAGCTGCAATTAAGAAAACAACGCTGCAAATCACAGAAGGAAACCAGAACCATGGTTCTGCAGGGCACAAATCTCGTCCTGACATTTGCGGAGATAACTGAGCAGATGGGGCTTATATACAGGCCATCATCCATTTTGATTTTTAAAATATTGACAGCCAAATTCACTACAAATAAAGGATCAGTTCCTAATGCCACTTTTCTCCATCAATCTTTACAAAATGAAAAGGCAAAAGGAACAGCACAGAAATCAATGCATTTGAACATGAAGAAAAGGTGAAAGAAAAACCCATCCCAAAATTAAAGAAAGGTCGGTTTCAAACAGTAAGAGACAGGGAGTACAACGCAAACCTCCCAGGAGGTTCCCGGCTGCTGCCTGCCACAGCTGTTGCCCTCCATCCCTCATCTTCTTCCCTGTAAAGATGGGGAGACCTAGCATACCACCCTGGCAGCACTGTTGGACGAGGCAAACAATGCAACAATTAAAATCGTCTTACATTTATGGCTGCTGAGTCTTCAGTGCAGGAGGAAAATTGAATTTGTACTTCACTGGTTTAAAGTTGCAAATTAAAACTTAAGTTACTGGAAAAGCTTTAAATATATTTATAGCAAACTCAGTATGTGCACTGTATTTTATATGAAAGTTTTTATAAAATAGAAATGCATAGCCAGTAAATCTAATGCCAATTTGACATCTGAATTAAGATGCACTGTAATGTAAAAACAAGATGAATTGACAAATATTTTTTGATAAAACCTAGGTAAATTGTACATCATACTCTATTATAAATATATGATTTATGTATATATTATAGATAAATATTGTACATAAGTATATATTATATGTACATCTGCATGTGTGTATAATATGTAATTATATATTGTATGTACATATTATATATAATTATATATTGTATAATATAGAATTTATTATATTACATGTTAATATATGTTATATAATGTTATTTCTATAATAAACAGATATCTACATTGTTACAATTTCTATAAGATAAAATATACTATTAAAATTGGTCTGAGTTGTTTAACAATTTTAGTGTGGCTAGACCTGCAAGCTGTGTACTCTAGTCGAGTTAGACAGTGCTGCCCTGAAACAATGCCTGTGGCACAAGAGATTCTAGATAGAAACCATTTTATATGAAAACTCAACTTCTCATGATGTGAAAATAATTTGTATGTAAACTATTTAGGATAATAAAATGGGCCTATAAACTTAAAGAAGTGTTACAGCCAGTTCTATAACATGTCAGTCAAATCTGTTAGCTGCGTCAATAAGTATATTTTTTATTGTAATGTTATAAAAGAGAAAGGCTTAAATATTACACAGTAATATGTAACTCATTAGCCATCAAAGGTGACCATCTTCAGTGTCATCTCTGTCGTCCAAATTCATGGAAGTCAGAGCTATTTGGAAAGTAACTCGTCTTGTCTTTGTGACAGACAACTTTCTCAGGAAGCTGCTCTCACCTGAAAAAGCAGACAGCCAAAAAGTATG
>NW_026067989.1:378793-464896 GCF_014885135.2 Alexandromys fortis
TATCAGGGATTTATAACCATCTCCATTTCTGCAAGCATGAGAATATCTGAGCAATGAAGATCTGCACGCAGCATAGGTCCATATTCCCTTTTTCAGTAGAAGCACACTTGCTAATTACACTTCTTACAGACACATGCTGCTCAAAACCATGGCCTTAGCAAGGAGAGTGGGAGTCCCGATGTCTAAGTAAAGCAAAACTGCTGCCACCCTTAAACAGTGCAGAAGCAAAACTAACTAATTAGGGTGCTCAGAGAAAGCAATCTTTTTAAACTTGCTTCTGCCACACAAACATGGGGGATGCCAAGCTGCCACACAGAGTAACCATGGCCAAATAGGCACAGATGAAAGAGTATAAACCCATAGTCAACTGTAAATTAAGTTTTCAAGTATACAGGAGGGCTGGAAACATAACTCAGGTGGTAGAGTGCTTGTCTAGCATGCACGAGGTCCTGGGTTCTCATCCCAGCACTTCATAATTCAGGTGTGGGGGGCACAAACCTGTAAGCCTGGCACTTGGGAGGCAAAGGATGAGTTTTGAAAGTTCTAGGTGATCCTGGGCTACATGGAAAACTTGAGGTTAAGTCTGGGCTAAATCCCAATCTCAAAATTAGAGAAAAGAAAAAGACAAAAAGGGTTATAAAAAGGCAGGCAGGAAAACAGAAGCTTCAATTTCAATACCATAATCAATTTGTAAAGGGAAGCCATGTTTCTATACCTGGGATTTACTATGCATTATCTTGACCCTGCCAAGGGAACAGAGAGGCCTCTCCCATTAACGGTCGAAAGTTCATACCACAGCACTGATGTTCAGGGGAGCCTTTCTTGGAACCCCTAGTGGAATATGAAATTCCAACTTCATAAAGGAAGTACTCCAAATATTTTCTCTTAAGAAATACATGAATAGATCAATGACCACACACCTCCTGTTTGCCTTGCATGTACTTATATTTTACACTACAGTTGATATCTAGGGTCTATGCCTATGTTAGAAAGTGCATTCAGTGTCTCTAAGGTTGGCCTGGTCTGGATACCCTAGTACCTATTAGTTACAGTAAACAGCTCACCCCCAACCTAGTCCCTAAGATAGGCTCAATTCATCACTAATTGGGTGACCCATTCCTTCTCATGGTGATGACTGTAGATATCCACAGCCTCACAGCCTTACCCAAACAGCATGCACCATCTCCCTGACCACAGAAACCAGCTAAGAAACCTAGCTAGCAGTCACTGAAAAGCCTGGGGGTTGCTGGGTATCCGAAGCTCGGGTGAGAATTCAGACGGTGGGGTGAGAAAACATAGTGCTGGAACTGCTGACCTTAACCTTGCCAATCACAGGAATTCAGCAACACAAGGCCTGAAGGAAAACATCCAAAACACAGAATCAAGAAAAGCCCCAGACAATCAGATCCTTGGCCAAGCCATTCCTAAACCTCTCCATACACTTTTTTCTGCGACCTTGTTAACATTCTTCACTATTTAAAGCTGCTTGGAACTGAGTTTTCAATTATTTTAAGGAAATAAACATACACAATGCTACCTGATAAAATAAATGTCTTTTAAGAGAGTCCAGGTTGCATCTGCATCAAGTTTAATAAAGTTTAATAAATTTTCATATGCAAAATATGAAAATTTTTATCTGCCCAATTAGGAAGACATATTATTGGTAGCCTAGTTTTATATCAAAGGATGATTCACTAAAGTGGTCCAATAGCCTGAATGATATCAACCCAGTGCTGACTGTGTGAGATGCCTTCTCAGCCCTTTGTCCACACAAAGTCAGTTCATGTGACAGGAACTACCACTACCTGCATCTTAACATGGAAGTCTGAGAAACAGAAGGGTCAATGCAGCCAAGGCCAGCAAAATGGTCAGTGGCAGGTCCAGGGTAAAGGTCATTAGTCTAAGAGGATAAAGGACCTTCTTGCTCCCAGGTTCAATGTGACTCCACTGCCACTGCCTACTTCAAACTCAGAGCTTTCGGAAATCATCTCAGGTAAGCTAAATGTGCACTGGATGACTGAGACAATCAACTTATCTGTACCAACTAAACCATGGTCCAATAATTCAGCACCCAATCAGTACAGGTGTACAGAAAACACACTTCCATATGACCAGGTAATCTTTTCCTCCATGTAATGGCAATAAATATGCAGTAAGAGCCTACCAGCACACATGTTCCATAGCTAAAGATCAAAAGAAAAGACCCTTATGTATTCAAAATAATTTATCACAGTACCAACATTTAGCAAGGTGCATTTGACTTATTCTTGTCCTTTTGCTCCAGGAATATTATTCAAAAGCAAGAACCAGCATACACCCAGCAAACCTTTATTTGTGAGCAGCTCCTGTAAGGAGAGAGCTGCAATGGAAAACATGGTCAGCTTGGCATTCTTAACATCAGAGCTTGTCCTGGATGGAGCGCAGTGCTTCCTCTGACCCTGCCAGGCACACTGCAGTGCCACCAACCACCTCCCTATTAATTATCAAGTCCTGCTTGCAAAGAACAAAGAACTTTGCTTATTACTTTGCCTTTCTTCTTAAAGAACAAATTCAAGAGCAGAAGTTTAGGAATGGGAGAATAGAGTCTACGGAAATTAACAGCGTGAGTGGAGCCTTAATGAGAGGTTGAAAAATTAACAACTGCACACTGCAGAAGTGCAAAAGCATCTTTCTCTCACTTGTGTTGAGATCAAAGAAGAGACAAAGGACAAAATGTGTCAACACATTTCAAAAAGACTAAGTGCTTTGCCATGGGAGTACTGACAGTGACTTTTGTTCAGAGAGGCATGAGGTCACCTACACTGATATATAGGATAAACAGATTGCTTGTAATAATCCTCTCTCAACTCATCTTTATTGTATGGCCTCCATCACCAGCCTCCCTTCCTTCAATTCTACCTACTATGAACACCAGGAGCACACATACAGTTTCCTGTGGGGCTGCCTGGAAAGGCAAAGAGACAAGGAAAACACATTGGAAAAATGTTGTCGGGAGATTAGGGGGAGGGCAAGAAATAGCTTGTCCTGAGCCTGGAGATTTATGTAACCTGCTCCCAGCTAACTGTGGTTTCAGCCACATATAAGCTTTAGTCAAAGAGACGCTGGCAAATAAACTGCTTGAACATTCTTGCTGCTTGTAGCAATAAGGACTGTGAGATCACCTTAGTAATAACTAACATATTGGTAGAGAGATAAAAAGTCAAATCAGCCCCAACTGACCTGGAGCCAACTACCAACCAGGAGGATAAAGCCATCTCCAACCTGTCACAGCATACTCCAGAGGAAGACGAGGGACACTAAAATCCATGGTGTAAGCCTGGGCCATGCAATCATGGGAAATAGCAACTGTCTGCTTAAGCCAGGAGGACGTAGAGAAAGTCTTCACGCTTGTCCTTAAGTATCTTAGAAATAAAAGAACACAACTAAGTCTAGTAATTATTTAATGAACTTTTTCTACATAGGAAGAGTACCAGAACATAACAAAATAACAACCCCAGACCTCAAAAGAGTTTATAATTTTAATAGAGAATGAAAACATACAGATAACCACCATTTAGTGTGATGGATTACACATCAGCCCCTTGCATCTCCATAAATGCCTATCACTTACATCACATTTACGGACCCATTCTTCCCAACAGTTTCTCCAGTAGCCTACTGCAGTGTATCCATGTGTACCTTAGCGCCACCTACTCATTCAATGTCCAGACCCAAGTAGCTCAAACAGAAACTGTTAATAAACAAGTACCTACATGTTCATAAAGTACTCTATGTGTCAAAGGCTTCACAAAGCGGGGAAGAAAGGGGAGGGGAGGCAAAGAGAATAGACACATATAGACTCTACAAATTCATTTAGCATAAACTATCCTTAAAAATTATATTGAAACTAAAAATTAAGATTTGCTGCTCTTAGTCTGAGGCCACAACCAGTTTGGGAGGCTCTATCAAAAAATGCCCTTTAGGCCTGATCCAGTAGAAATCAGAGGATGAGATAGGACAACCAAAGATGAAGGGAACTGTACAAAGGAATACCCAAAAGCAGGAAGGAAAATGTTCGTCTCTAGATGCGAAATACATATTCAAAAGGAGTGACCTGAACAAGACCCACACAATAAGCAGGAACTGAGTTGGGCTACGTTTTATCTCAATGAAAATCACACGAGGAAGAACCATGATGTCTGAAATGCCCACCTTGGCCAATCCTGAATAAATGTGAATGATCACAGTACTGTCTCCATGAAGCCAAGGGAATACATGGTGTTATAGTCATGTCCTGTACAGCAGGGCTTCAAAGGTCACACAGTGGTTCCATTACGTTATCACCTAGTGATGCTGTACACATCTTAGCTTGTGCAATGATGCTAATACTAGGATACAATTACCTGATAGCACACCTCTCAGAATGTGCTCCCACCATTATGAAATGTATGACTGCATTTCATACTGTTCAAATTGCAGGAATAAACTATAACTGATAGGGACTGCAGAGTGTGCTTGCCTTGGTTCTCCCTTTGCACAGTCATAATGCCATGCCTGTTGCTTGGTGTTTGTAGCCATTCATAAAACAGCTGCTCAGAACCCCTGAGTCCACTTTCTGGTCTGGCTTGTTACCAATCCCAGATGTTTTTATATCTCAGGCTAGAGTTTTGAATCAGGGAATGGCTAAAAAGAACTTGATATGGAAGCCTATACTCTATGGATGAAAGCTATATCTCAAAATTTGGGTTAAGTTGATGACCATAAAATCTTATCCCAGATCTGCCCTCTGGTTTAATTTTTAACCAAGAACATGGAAGATACCACCGAATGAAGGGAAAATTGTGTCTTCACCATGCTTGGTGTAGGTTCTCCAGAAAGCAGAGGATCCAATTCCCTGGCCAGGGAGACCCAGAGAACCACAGGAAACTCATTTCACAAACCTACCACATTGCAGGCCTGCTGAGCGATGGCCCAGTTAGTAGTCTGCTTCAAATCCATCCCTTCCAGTTCATACAAGGAAACTGCAGAGAGCCAGGGAAAAACTCTTTTATAGATTGCTGTAATCTTGCCGAGACAAACAGCTCAGCTGATTCACTCTGTCATAAAACAGAAGTAGCATGCTTCTCCTCGGAATTTAAACTCAGAAACCTTAAGCCAGGAAAAGATCCTGTTTGCATTTTATTATATTCTTTGTTACTTAAGAAGCCCTGAAGGAGTAAAGGCACCCTCCATCTATGTGCGCTCCATCCCAGACATGAACTTCTTGTATTACCCAGAGAAGGACTAGCAAGCCACCAGCACAATTCCAAATTAAACTGTGTGCATTCTTCTCTCATCATTATGTGGGTTCAAATACGTCCCATTCAGCAGAGCAAACACCAACAGGGTATAAGATACTCAATAATTCCACACAATTAAAACCTGAAAAAAACTTCAAGTAACTTCAACGCAATTAGAACACTTATCAAGGAAACTGCTGGTGTGGGGGTTGGTGTGAGAGCAGCCTGCTTATTCTCTGACAGTTGGAAGCCCTGTGTGGGGCAGCTGAAAATACAAAATCCAGCCAGGCACTGGAGTGATCAAAGACAGTGTCTACAGCAAGAGAGGTGTGCAGTCTGCAGAAAAGCACAACTAACCAAAGCTGGAGGGACTCAACCAGGAGCACTGCCTGGCTCTAAGTCCCTGGCTGCAGAGTGGTCCAGACACACACACAGGCCATGCTCCCTTCTGCCACACCATCTGCCACATGGCTGCCAGTTTTGCACTGCAGTCCTAACTGTCTAAGATTTATTTTGAAGCACAAAGCTGAAGGAGCTCCTTGGAGGTCAGATAACATACCTTGGGCATTTTTTATTTAACCATCTATAAAACTCTGGGACAGAGAAACAAGTGTGTGCAAAACTGATAAACCAAAAAGCAGGAAAAAGACAGAGGTGGAGTGTGGGGCTCAAGAAAGAATTCTCTAATCCCACTTTGAGATGAAAGCTTGAAAAATTCAGCAGCCCTAAAATATCTGGGATTTGTAATATGCCAGACCAGGAGGTGTACCCAGGATTACACCATGAAACAGGCACAGTATTGTGGCTGCCCAAAAGAAGAACCACAGCAAGTGCACTCTACAGCTCCCAATCGCCAGGCTTGCAGAAGCTGGATTCATCCTAACTGGCAGCCCAATTGCTGATAAACTCAGCCAACATGCGAACCACATGCCGAGATGTAGGACCGAAAGAAAGGCTGAAAAAGAAAAGAAGGGGTACACTGCCCTCAGGAGGTGGCATTGCACCAAGAGACCAGGTACAAACAAACTTGGGCATCAGTCAATGCTAGCCACAGAAAAGAAGCCACCTTCACTGTTTAAACCCCAGGGACTTCAGTACAGGCACTGCTCACTCACTTGGGACTGGTTACTGTTAGCTGTAAGAGAGTTGCTGAAAAGTCACCAGGAATGGTGGAGTCACCCACAGAAAAGAGGAAACCAACACTACCACAAGATGAGGACCGAGAGAAGGGGATGTTTCTATGGGTAGTGTTGCCAGGCAGAGCCACAAGCACCATGGGCTAGTCCCTGCTGGCAGGACCTGAGGCCATGGAGAAGAAAAGCTGCCACTAGAGAGGCTTTCAGCTTCCCACAGGCTCAAGGGAGCCTGGAAAAGGGCACCCTGTTGGGGTCAGCCCCCACAGTATAGGACAGAGCAGAATGGATCTGAAGGCAAAGAATCCAGGATTGCCCACTTATCCCAGTGTGGCAGCTCTGTCAGCACTCCAGCATGAAGGTACAAACCTATCTCATGGGCACTGAGTAAAGTAAAGATTCTAATGCATGGACATGGGGTGGAGTACAGATTGAGATCTCTTTCCTTCCTGCCTCACAAACACCACTCACTGATGCTGCCCATCGTGAACCACACTTTCAAAAGGCCAGGTTCTAAATGATCTGGGTTAAGGATAGGCTGTGATGCAGAGAACCCAGCCACATTCCTCCCAAGAACGAACAAACCACAGTGTCATGCATGAGGCCTTCAAATAGAGGAAAAGTGCAGGAAAAAGCACAGGAGATGAGGTCCACACAGTAAGAGGTGATGTTTCTCACCAAGTCCTCATATTTGAATAGATCAAGGCTATAATGGGGTACGCTGTGTAGCCCCAATGTTCACATCTGAGGATACGACTGTATCTACAGACAGGACTTTAAGTTGAAATTAATTAGTTGAGGTTACCAAGTTAAAGTTAAGCCAGTGTGACTGTGGTCCTCATGAAAAAGTTGACTGGGACACACTGAGGATGGCCAAGGACACAAGCACCAAAGGAAAGGTCATGTGAGGACACAGCAGGGTAGCTGTCTATGTGCCAAGGAGAAACGGCCAACCCTGGAAGATCTTCATCTTGGAGTCCTAGGCTCTAGGACTGTGATGGGAAAAAAAAATCAATCTGATGTTTAAACTATCCTGACTGTGGTGTTTATTTATGGCGCTCTTCACTGATTAATACAATGGGCTTCATTTTTGTTTATTACTAACTGAATCCCATAACTTTTTACTGAATGCTACTCTGTGAGAAGCAGAGCCATGGGAGCTGGCTTACAGAATGACAGATACGGCCCTGGCCAGCTCCAGCTCTTGACTGTCCATGTGAAAGAGATAGAAGCAGGGACAGCGACACCACCTGAGTCAGACAATGGGGAATATTGTACCAGATTAAAACCAAATGCCATAAAGCACAGAGGAAAACAAAATCCATCCTAACTAAACGGTGGGGGCAGAGGGCTCCAAATGGACTCTGACAGGGGACTAAAAAAGGGTAGCATTCCTAATGACGGAGCAACCCCAGCCAAGACTAACAGACACCACGAAACCCAACTCCCTGTTGCACTTGGGACCAGCATGCCATTCAGCAGCGTGAGTAGATACGCCAATGGTGGTGGGGCAGACCCACAATAGGACAGTTGAAACTAAACAGATGGCCCAAGCCTCTCGGGGTGAAGCAAGAGAGTTTGCAGTTTAGAAAACAAAGAATAAGAAAAATGAGAAGGCAGCCTAAGGAGCAAGAAAGGGGATACAGAGCACAGTCACAGAACTGCCTCATACCACCTGTCTAAGATGTGCCTAAAACAGTGGTTCTCAACCTGGGCGTCACAACCCCCACAGGAGTAATATATCAGATATCCTGCATGTCAGATATTTACATTATGATTCATAACAGTAGCAAAATTACAGTTACCAAGTAGCAATTAAATAACATGGTTTGGGGTCACTACAATATGGGGAACTGCAATGACGGATAACAGCATGAGGAAGACGAGAAAGGACAAACACACACATTATAATCAACTACTTTCAAAGTGAATGTGAGCATGTCATCATCCCCTACCTTCTACCTCAGACACAGGGAATCAGCTGGCATCAACCACAATTTCAAAGCTGGAAACAGGAGCACAAGGAAGTAAGAGTCACAGCCCAGTAAGAGAAAGGGAACTAAAGCCTGAGATACAATTCCTGAGTTAAGAGACCAAAGCTTCAGACCCCAGCCACTGGGGCCATGATGCTACCAGCTCTGCTTAAACAAACAAAAAGGTGAGCAGTTTTGGTTAGAGCATACAGTATCCCAGGGACTGGCATTGTCCTTCTAATGCCAAGCAACCAGACCTTGGAGTTCACTATTCGCAAGCAAGGGAAGTCATAGGCTGGATACAGAAAGAAGGGGACTAAGCTGTTCCTTGCTTCTGAGCATTCAAGAGTTCAGCATGTGCTGAGATGCAGACAAGCTCAACAGTCAAGGGACCTTCACGCAGCACTGACTTTAATGCTAAAGTCTATCTGAGAGGACAGAACCCTGTTTTCCTGGATCTGCTCCCCATGATGTCTGTTGATAAATTAACCTGAAGTCCCCCATCTGCAACAGGAAGGGAAGCATGCAGCACTGTATGCAGGGGTGGCTCCGGGCACAACTGATCAGCTTACAGAACACACTGTAGAAACGCAGGAGAGGATTACAGAAACCACACAGGTACATGTACACACCTGAGCAACAGCAGCCAATTCCTACACAAGATTTTCAAAATAAGCATTTGAGTAGTGTTCTCTACCACAGCCCACAGGCGGTGTCTTCCAAAAGGAGATAGAGAGAGCCCTGAAAGCACCCAGTGAGGCCAGAGGGTGAACACAGCCTAAAGAACAAACAAGCAGGAGAGGGCAGGAAACCGCCCTGCCTTTCCCATTACCTTTGAAACACAAATTCTACTTATCTGAAAAGTCACAAAAAATAAAGGTAATTAGATGAATGTAAAATGGGTGAGAATCAGAGGAGGATATGACTTCAAAGCCCAGAATCACTCAGGGGCCGGGGGGATCTTTTATAAATTATTTCAGAAGCTTCACTGTTGTGATTTTATAGAAGGGTAGAAGAATTCAAGATAAAATTAGTAGTTACAGTCTAGGAATGTCACTCTGAGGCTCATGCAAGGCCCTAGTGCATTCCCTAGTGCCAATGCACATCACACTCTCTCTCTCTCACACACACACACACCGAACGTATATGGGGGTAGATATCACAGCAGCAATAGCAGGAGATGATGTTTAAGTCCTACAATGTACTGCTGTTGTGCCTCTGGTCCTACCAGGTACCACTTGCGCTAATAACTTCCAAAGTGTTTACTAGACATGATTGCTCTTGTTCTTTAAATGCGGCACACTATTTCTGCATCTTTGCAAACTTCCTGAGGAAAGTTACCCTGTGTCATAGAAAGTCCAAAGGCCTGGCCTTTAGGGGCTGCTACCGTACCACTCAGGGGTCTTAAACTTCAGGAACAAACACCCCCCCAGTAGTGCTTATTCTAGCATGACTATTCTGAGATATGCATGAAAGCTCCGCTCAGCTTCATGCACCATTGTCTCTTGTCAAAGGCAGGCTGCGGTGTGCTCAGTGGTAGGGCATTTGCCTAGCATGTCTAATACCCTGGGTTGAAACCAGAGCACCAAAATAAAGTGAATAAATAAATTCTGAACAAAGGAAACACTGAGAAGCACGGAACCTCAAAATAGCATGCCTTTCTTCTTGGGAACAGAAGGAGAGAAGAAAATCTGAAAGCTCAAGCCTCACCTAACACTGCCAATTTGGGCTCCTGCAAAGAAAGTCCCCAGGCCCATAAACCCATTTCCACTTACATCAAAGCTGAGCATCACCTCTAGCTCAAGCAAGGCATCTTCATAACCCCAGAGGGGGGCAGGAAACCTCGCTGACACAAACAGAAGTGGGTACAGTATATTGCTGACCCCGGCTCTATGATACTGTTGTCAGATGAAGACTTGGGGACTAACTCAGGCCTCCGAGTATGCCCCGAAATCATTAACCAGGCATGCCATTTCACATGCAGAAGATCCAGCTTCATGCACTGCTGACACATTTAGCTAAGCCCTGCTGAGCTTGGCCAGTCAATATTACATGGAGCTTCCTTTTTATCCCTAAGGCACTTCACTGGACCTCAGAAGCAACAGGATGCCATCAAAGCAAAAAGTTTAACTCACCTCCACACCCAGTGCAGTGTGAATCTTTTCTTTTAGGAGACAATGCTTTGGTAGCTACTAATGGGGTTTATAAATCTCATCCTACCAATCAAGTGAGTCAAAATAACAAGGAAACTTCTAGTTTGCAGCACAGAGCATGAAAAACAGAGACCAAAATTACAGGTGTCCCTAGTGTGTATTGACAGAAATACATACAACCTTCATCTAGCCACAGAGACATGGAGAAATTGAATGGCAAATGAGTAGTTTAGAAATTCCTGTAATCTAATCATGCTATGCAAGTGTGTTCTATAATGATGCCATGAAAACCACTTTTGTTCTTAATGCATTGCTTTTATGTTGACCTTAACAAAATTAGAAACACAGAGACTATGTCCTTGAATAATAGGATTTTAGATGTACTGAGCTCCAAATGGAGAAACTCCAACAAGTAAAAGCATGTGTGTGGAATATCACAGTAACGTGTGCATGTTACAGTTCTCAGTTTTGATGTGAGCTGTCACTCATGACCTAAGACACTATCCACAGACTCATAGGCCACAGTTCCAAATTGGCTTCATTAATCTTACCTTAAACACAGCATATACAGCCATATTTTAGATGATAGAGAAGTTACCTACTTAAGCCAGTACAGTAAGATTAAGACACTTTTCACAGCCCTTACTTTCAAAATATTTTGGGTTTCATTCCATTTGTTTGTCCATTCCTTGGTCAATTCTTGAACCTAGAAACAAAAACATAAATATATAATGATTTTATTTAAAAATATAAATATATAAATGTTATTAAATATACACTGCTTTTATTATATATTAAATATATAACAATTTTATTAAACATAATTTTAATCTAGAAAAGTTTCTAAATGTATAGACCCTATGGAAAAATGAACTGTATGTGTATGTCTACATATAATAGATAGATAGATAGATAGATAGATAGATAGATAGATAGATAGATAGACAGACAGACAGACAGACAGACAGATAGATAGATAGATAGATAGATAGATAGATTTAGCTAGCTCTACTCCTTGAAAGAACCACCACCAAATATAAACCAAACAGCTGGTCTCATCAACAACCTACGTTGCAGCAAAGGAAAGTGACAGAAACATGTCAAATTATAGCTCTATGACCTCTTTTCCATGATGGACCTAGTTGGATTATTAAACACTTGTAACTCCAAGGATGGCAACAGCACATTAAGTGTGTTTGCTTTTCCTGGCCACACTCTCAGAAATAGCCATTTATTTTCCTTTCTAGTTGGATGTGGTGATTAAATCATCCTGGATGCTGCAGTTTTCTTTTAGGAGATAATGCTTTGGTAGCTAATTAATGGGGTTTATAAATCTCATTGTACCTTTGGGTAAAGGGGTAAAAGATGCTTCTTTATTTGATCTTTCAGACACAGCAAAATTCTATTGATAAAAGTCAGTTTCGGACCATAACTTGAGGAGGAAAGGGCAGGGGCTGACAGCTGAGTGCACAGTTGGTAAATACTTCTCAAAGCTAATCAAATTTTCGTCTACTTCCAGAAATGTTTTAAGATGATCCTCATGATTAATTAACCAAGAAGTAAAGAAGTAATAGCTGACTCAAGAGGCTAGGGGAAAATGGAATGAAAAATACCCTCTGTGGAAAAAAGACAGGTAGAACTCAAAGACTGGTCCAGGAAGGGGACAGCTGGCCTCGCAGGGGTCACAGATCTGTCTCACCTGACTGCCTCCCAATTCCCATAGCAGAAACAATCTCCCCTAAGCCTCCTGTTCTCCTTACCAGAGACTCCATCGTGTAAGGCTCCTGCTGTCCCCCCTCCTAAGGAAAAGGCACACGCATGTGCCCTGTAGCACGGAAACCATGACTAAACAAAGAGGGCTGCTCATGAGGGAGTGGGGACCTGTGGGGACCCCAGGGGGAAGCAAACCTACCTGACTTACACTCAGTGGTCATTCACATACTCAAGTTACCCTAGATAACCATGGGTTTCCAAGTAAATGTTTCTTCCTTCACTGGCTATTTCTGTTGAAGTCTGTCTTCTTTGTGAACCAAGCAAACAGGAGTGAATAGACACTCCCATCAGTCCCTGCCTGTCTCCACACTTAGATAAGGCTGTGGTGACAGTCAGAAACCACTCATACCCAAGGACCCTTCGAAGGAGACAGCAGGCACTTGAATGTTTTGTTCTACAAACATTTCCGAGGGGGATATTCTTGTATCTTTTCTCCCTACAGTAGGGGAAAAGAGTAGCATCTAATTTACTAACCAATGAGTGGACTTTCACTGGCAACTGATCTAAGAATAGGAAACATTCAGCAAAAGACTGTGCCTTACACCACCATACACATCCTTATGGAGAAAGGTGAGCCGATCAGCAGCACAGAGACCCACAACTGGACAGTGTGCAGAGAGGGAGAGATTTTGAAACAATCATAAATGGGACGTCTTCATCAAAGCCTTCTACTCTGGGGTCAGGAACAATTAGAAAAGGAGGAGTTAAGATTTTAAGGGCCAGGGGCAATGGGGAACACCAAGGAAATAGATTCTTCTAGATATCCCAGGGCTGGTGCACATAGGATCTCATACAGATCACGGCAGCAGAAACAGGGCCAGCATGAGTCCCAGGGTTGAGGGAGAAGAAGGCGTGTGACCCTGTCCCTAGTCAAGAGGCTGTCTGCAATTGACACCTACTTGCAAAAGAAAATTTAGTGTTCTCTGATAGAGTCTCACTGGGTACATTACCCACACGTAAGGCAGGCCCCATGCCCAGCAGTAGATGGCCAAAACAACACAAACTCAATGGCACCTTTTTTGACTTTTTACCTCTTGTTGCTTTGTTTAGGCATTTTTGTCTTGTCATTTGCTTATTATGTATTATAGTTTCTTATTTTTTATTTCTATTGAGTTTTGTGAGTGTGTGTGCATGTGTTTGTCTTTTTGTTTTTCTTTCTAAAGAGAGAAAGGGCATGGAGTTGGTAGGTAGGGAAGAATGGAGGATCTGGGAGAAGAAAGCATAGTTTTCAATAAAAAGTAATAATAATTCATCCTTTTCAAACACCACCAAATAATCTGAGCTTTCAAAACATTCTAAGTACTCCCTGGATTTGTCATTGTGTTTAAAACAAATAATCTTCGTTAAGAACATTAACAGAATCCAAGCATGTGTTCCATCTGACAATGTGCCTGAAGAGTAAGCCAGCGGCAAGCCATGAAGAAGGACAGTAGACGGGAGACAAGACTGAGAGCATGCTATGGATAAGACAGGCAGTCATCTCCTTCTCAGCATGAAGACGGCAGTCTAATTAAGATGCTTATTGGTCTCTGTTAACTTGCTGAGTGTTCCTGAGACCTGTAATTGATAAACAACCACACCCACATATTTCACTGCACTTAGGATTTGAAGCAGTAAAATATAAAATTTCACGAGAAAAATGAGGATTAAGAAGTGGACATCTTTACTAATGCTATTATCAGTAATTAGCCAACATGATTAACCTAGCAGTTATGAAGAAATTCATAACTACAACTCAACTTGGGCCTTCCACAGTGTGAGTCTTAAGGTTTTACCATCAGACCATTTGCTTTCCTCTAGGGCTGTTTAGCACCAGAAAAAATATGGACTCCTAAACTGCTCTTATTGTCTGTTTCTCTTTTCCCAGAGGGCATCAAAAAAATTAATGGGACAGAACCAAGTCAGACACGAAGCTTGTTTAGAAAAATGTAAGCCTCGATGTCAGCCCTCTGTCGCTCACCTCCTACAGAGCATCCTCTGTTCTGGTCTCACTGCTGCTCCCTTCCTGTCTCTTAACTGGTCCCTGACCCAGAGTACTTGCAGTCCCCTGCAAAGTCAAAGGCTCCAAAAAGCTGAAGAGCACTTAGCACGAAGTTATGGGGACCTCTGTGGCCTCATGAATGTTAACTTTTCAAGGACTCTGCCTGCTTGGGAGGTCCCGCTCTCTATCAAGAGGCTCCCTTGTGACCCCAAATGTAGCAAGTCATTAACTGCCCTTCAAATCCTGTTTGCTAACATGTGGACGTGCAATACCTCAAGAGCTAAGAAGAGATATCATGGACCAGGTGTGGTGGTGAAAACCTCTAAATCCAGCAGGATGAATTTAAGTGCAGTTGACATTACATAGTGACATTCTGTCTCAAACACAAAAAACAGTGTGTGGCCATTGGGTTGGGACTAGAGAAAAGCATAACGAAGAAAATGTGGCAAGAGCCTGGAGACTGTCTCAAGTTGTAGCAAAGACTAAAAAACAATATTTAAGTTGAAATTAAAAAACAAACAGTAACTCCAACTTACTCTTGCTTCATTCTGGTGAAGTTTTTCCTCCATACTTAAGGCTGTAGGGGAGTCCAAGAGGGCAATCTATAATGTAAGTCATAAAGCAGTTAATAGTCAGAAAAGATGTACATTTCTAAGATTTTCACAAATTATCAGAAGAGTTTCACAAAAAATTAAATATTTATAAAAAGTAATTTCTCTTTATCTCCAAAGTACTATTTATGATTAAGTCTCTAATCCATGGAATACATGTCCTAATATTAAAATCATGACATCACAGTCGTGAACCTGCATCTGCCATACAAATCAGCAAAGGGAAAGCCACAGCAGCAGCATTTCACTCAAGGCAAACACATCTAAGTCCCTACAGCTCTCAGAATTCGTTTGTCTACTGCACACAAAGAACAGAGTTCAAAAGGTAAGACACCCAGGTCTTGCTTAATAGTTCATCCATGCCGAAATATACAAACAAAATATACAAAACAAAACTTGTTTTCACTGCTGACGGCATCCAGCATATGACTTGACTATGCTACAATCTACATTTCTTTATCCATGCTGTGGAAAGGTAAAATCTGAAGTCGTAAACACCCAAATCAGGTGAGAAGCTAGGGCAAGTGGACAGCCTGGGTTTCAGTTGCATGTCTAATAATTAAGCCTGGGCCTCAGGGGCAGGATCATAAGTGCCCCATTCTGTCTGCTGCCCTTGCTGCCAGAGAAAGCACAGGAACACACAGAAGGAGTTCAGCACAGGAGAGCATTCTTTCTCATTTTAATGGAACCATGTTTTTGTTGTGCTATCATAAGTGAAAATGGTATAAGCCAATTATCCTGACTATTGCTTTAAAAAAAAAAACAATATATTAGGAATATATTGTATATACTTAAACAATATAAACCTTTTTATTTTATTTTTAGTGATTTTATTTCCATTGTTTGGTATTCACTGCATGGCTATCCTGTAGTTGCTGTTGGTGCTTTCCTGACTGATGTAAATGCAGGCTTTTCTAGTCATTTGCTTTACCAGCAAGCTACAGTAACTATCCTCGTACCAACCGCCTACAGTACATGTGACCATATCAACAGACTAAATTTCCAGGAAGGGAACTCCTTACCCATCATGTGATTCTTCCCTACAGTACCAGCATGGTGTTCATTTCTATCTCTTTCTCTGGACTTCCTAGGTTCAGCTAAACATTCAGTCTGTCGGTATGGCTGCGGGCCACAGAGGACAAGACAGAGCTGCTCAGTGGGGAAGCACAAGTGTAGAACTCGGAGGGGAGAGCCTGGTGACAATGTCTAGAGTGCTTCTTCAGCTACCCATGTGCATGGTGGAGATACACATGGGCATCTACGCAGCCCACAGCAGCCAAAGTCCAGTGAAAATACCAGGGCATACCTTCTGAGGGGCATGCCTAGTTATAGGAGTCCCTTGCCTCAAGGGATCCAAAGGTAGAGCTTCACAGCTGACATCTTAAATTTATATATTGGCCATCTTAACCTGGACAAATTTCATCAACTGGGGGAATATTGTTATTATTATAAGTATTGCCTGGTTATACAGCTGGCATCCCACTTTTACCAGGTTTACAGATATGAAAGTTATACTAAAGCCTACCACTCTTGCCAAAAATGCTATATAGCCAATGGTATTCATTGTATTGGACGTTTTCCACATAATCAGGAAACAATCTGAAACTAGTTTTCTACAACCTGTGCTCACCCTGTTTCTTCTCTTTCCTGTTGGGTAATAATGCTTTTCTCTGTAGCTGCTCTTGCCAGTGCTAGGTCTCACGAGAGCAGCCTCCTTCCTATCTGAACTGTGCTGACTACAGTGGACGCCCATGATGTTATAGGCACTGCTGCATCCCCACTCACTTCTGCCTGCCTGTGTTCTCATGAAAGGAGAGCAATGCCCTGTCTGGTTTTAACTGTGAACTGCACTCTATGTCAGGATAAAGGAATCTTTTCTAGAGCTCAATTTATTACTCTTCCTGCATCACTCGCCTTCTTGACGAGTTAACAAACAGGGCTCCACCTACTCCTATAGGCATCATCTGCCTAAGCTTTACTCTGGTTCTTGTCTCATGCACATCTCTCTTAAAGGCCTCTACAAAGCTGCTCTGCTATTTACATTCTAACACCAGGCCTGGCTATAAAATGAGGAGTCTGTTACACCTCCATCCTTTTGCCCCTTTGTTTTCTTTGCTTCTTAACTGTCTTGTTCATTCCATTTCTATTTTTATTAATTTACTTTTTCCCAAATTCATTTGTGAAAGATTAGGGAATTGGAACATTTTCTCTTTATAAAGTTAAAAGTGGAAATATTTGTAAATGCAACAAACACTTGATAAGAAAATGCACCTAGAGGCCAACTTCATTAACCATGTGAAAATTGCAAAGCAAAGCCATTCTGTCATAGCATTGTGCAAGGGCAAGGATCTGCAACGACTCAGCTGGCACTGGTGAATGGTGATGGGGAAAGGGAATGGCAAAACTACTTTAAAAACTAGTGGTTCCTCCTGAAATTACGCATATAATAAATATGTATATTTCTGACCACCAAGCCTTCCTAGGTGTAAGCCCCACAGAACTATATCTGTATGTATACCAAAAGGCATTTAAAGATCCACAATAAACATAATAACCCCAAGTAAAAAAACCCCAAAAAGTAAATCAAAAATTTACTAGATGAACTAGGAAATCTTTGTGTAACAAAATACAGAGTTGAGAGTAAGTGGGTGCTCAGCTACACGCAACAACATGGATGAACCTCAGAAACACACGGGATCCAAATAACACAGACTGCAAGAGTCCATATATATAAAGAGCAAAAGCAAAAGCTCTGCCTTAAATGGTCAGGAAGCAAGGGTACCCGTGAGGAGATGGAAGGGTAGGTCCTGGCTAGGGCACTAAGAGTAGCTCCTGGGACATAGTGAAACTCTATTCTCAAGATGAGCACAGAGAGATGGGTGACTTGAGCTTCTAAATCCATGTAACTATATATACATGATGCAATTTGTCTGTATCTATATATACTTCTGCAAAAATTCTCTGTATACATTAACATACATATATACACATATATTTCTATGTAATAGAAGTAAATATCTATCAGAATCTTTCTTTTTTATCCAATTGTATTTTTAAATGTTTGGCACATGATCTCTGCAATGGCAATATATAAAATTACTAAAAATAAGAACTGATTTTCTTTAGCTTTGCTTAAATAAACAATTCTAAAAATGGAAGTTAAATTAACACTCTCAAAGAACTATAGGAACACTGGAATAGAATATTCTAGAAATAGAGGAATGTTCTCAGAAAGATTTATTCAGAATTACTTTAGAGAGCGATTGAAAGGGAGATAATGCTTGCGGAGGGTAGGGGTTGGTACACAAATCTGGGAGGTCAGAGGAAAGCTTGGAGTGTTGGTCCTTAGGCACCTTCTACCTTCATTTGACATCTGTCTCTCATTGGCCAGAACTTCACAGTGTAGGTGAGGCTAGTGGTCCACAAGCTCCCAGGGGTCTGCGTGGCTCCACTCCCTATCTCACCATGGCTAGGATTCCAGGCATTTACCACCTTACCTGGGCTCCGTATGAGCAAGTACTCACAAACCAGACCATCTCTCCAGTCCCTTATTCAGAGATTGCTGATGGAGGAAGGTCATTGGCTGATAAAGAAACTGGCTTGGCCCATGTTATTGATTAGAATATAGGTGGGTGGAGTAAACAGAACAGAATGCTGAGGAAGAGGAAGTGAGCTCAGAGACTCGACAGCTCTGCTCTCTGTAGCAGAGACGCCAGGCTCTGCTCTCCCAGGAGCTCCGACCCAGGATGGACGTAGGTTAGAATCTTCCCGGTAAGCACACCTTGGGGTGCTTACACACGTTATTAGAAATGGGCTAGTCCAGGTGCGAGAATTAGCCTAGAAGAGGCTAGATAGAAATGGGCCAAGCAGTGCTTAAATGAATACAGTTTGTGTGTTGTTATTTCTGGGCATAAGCTAGCAGGCGGCCGGGGTGCTGGGGACGCAGCCCCGCCGCTCCTATTATTACTACAGATTGCTTTAATGACCATTTATGAATATTTGTTTATTAATTATCACAAAATTAATTATGTAGATTATGCCTGTAATTTCTCAAAGAATTATAGTTTCAGAATTTTTCTTATTTTGATTTAGACTCCCATGTTTGCTATAATATATATGTTAAGTTTATCAAAATGTATTTTCTAAATACTCTTCATCCTTTTAAACCAGTGACAAAATCACTCCCTTAGTTATAGAAATGAGATTAACTTGTGACAGAAATAAGGAGAACAAACAAACACAAGTCAGGGCTGATGAGATGGTTCGGTGGGTATACTTTCAACTTGACACAAGCTAAAGTCATCCAAGAGAAGGGAACCTCAATAAAAGAAAAATGCTCCCATAAGATGGTACTGTACACAAACCTGTAGGGCATTTTCATAATTAGTGATTGATGAGGGAGGGTCCAGGGTGATCCTGAAGTTCTAGAAGAAAGCAGGCTGGGCAAGTCAGAAAGCAGCATCTCTCCCTGGTCTCTGCAGCAGCTCCTGCTTCCTGGTTCTTGCCCTGTTTTAGCGCCTGTCCTGACTTCCTTCAATGATGAACAGTGATGTGGAAGTGTAAGCCAAAAATCCCTTTCCTTCCCCAGCTGCCTTTAGTCACAGTGTTTCATCACAGCAGTAATAACCCTGACTAAGACAGTGGGTAAAGGCACTTGCTACCCAACCTGATGCCAGGAATGCAAGCCGAAGAACTCACATGATGAAAGGGGGGAACCAAATTAGGAAAGTTGTCATCTGGCCTCCGTAGGGGTACCATGGCATGGGCAGACCCACGCTCCCTCAACAGTCTCTTAGATCAAGGGAAAGCAGCTGCGTGAAATATTTTTCAGATGCTTCCCTTCGCATATTAATCATTTAAAGGGCTGACTTTAGACAAGTAATGTTTCCAAAACACAGATAAAAGATTCCAATAGCAGTGTATAAATAGAAACAAGCATTGTGGTTCCTGATACCTCATTCTGCTGACAACTCCCTTTCACACAGGAGGCCTGACGTCATAAATGGAAGTGTGTACGCAGGTATTTTTAAGTGCAGTGAAGGAGTCCAGCAAAACTGCAGTCTGCCATCTTGTGAGTAAGGACTACCAGGCCGACTTCAGGACACAGGAAACTGAGGTTTCATTTGAACAATATTTCTACAGTTCAAACCTTTTATGGGCTATCAAGAGTGTGGAGTGCCATATATCCTTACAGGGAAAGCACTGAGCACTTCCCATTTACAGAAATGGAGTTGTTTAACAATAGACTTAAGATATCAATAAATGCATCTTCATTTTATTTCTACCAGCAAAAGTTTAAAACAACTTCCCTGATTTTCTTTCAAGGGTGGCCTTTCTTCACAGTGGGACCTGAGCCATCTGGAACGTAGCTCACACAGTCCTCACAGAGCATAAGCCTGTAGGAAATGCTCAGACTGGGAGAAACAGAAAGACACAGCTTCTCCGGGATGCAGAAGATCCTGAAGTGAGGCCATTGCAAGAATCATGCAAGGCCTGGAGAACAGCAGCACAGCTGGGCCACAGACATGCTTTCAGAGGCACCACTGAGTCACCACAACCACCTATAGCATGGCTAAAGTGAGACCAGGACTCCTCGGTTAAAATACATTTAGAGTCATAAAATGCATGGGAAGAATCTTAAATATTACTCTAAGCATCTAAATTTCTTTTGACTAATGGAGATTATGCTACTAGTCCTATTGCATGCTAAATATCCATCCATAATTGATAACTATTAGATGGTCAATCATTTAAGGCTTGATGGATAAAATCTTACACCCAGGATGCATTAGGAATGCAAAGGCCAAAAGGAAGCTGATCTAGAGTCTGGCTAACTCATCCGAAGCTTTACTTAGCACTTATTTTCTCAAATCAATACCACAAGATAATTGTCTCATTAAGATCTAGAAATAGATGCCATTACTCAAAGAAAATTATCTATAAATCTCAGGAAAACTCCACCTGATTCCCTTGAGCGAGCAGGGTTTTCAGCCTGGCTATTTCGGCTCGCAGCTCACGGATGAGCTTGACGTTGGCATCCTCATTAATGGTAGGCTTGTTGATGATGTTTTTGGCTCTATTTGCATAGCGAAGGGTACTTAGGGTTTCTCCATAATTGACATCAGCAGGTGAAATGGCTGTGAAGAATGAATACAGAAAATAATTCATCTAGCACTCCATGTTTCATTTAACACAAAGTTGGTTTGTAATTTAAAAGTCAGATCAACCCCAGGTCACAGGAAAGACTAAATATTCATCACCACAGTAATGAATATTAAAACATTATCTAAGGTTTATAGGAAAGGGTGTTGGCTATACCAAGTTAATGTCGTTTTGCTCCTCTCACGTCTATAATCAGCCACTTGAACAACTTCAAGATAGGGGTGAGATATCCCACACAGGAAAGGGCTTTCCTCAGCCAGTAACATGAAATTTCAGGATTGCACTTCTCTATTCAGCAAGAATTAAAATACTTTTGCATTTCTGATAAAAATCTATCATCTGGAAAAGCCAGAGCCCAGCAGTTTTTCAAAAGTCAGTAGACTACTTAATTCCTTTGTTCTAGAAGCTTTTGGTTCCTTCTACACTGCCACTCCCACCTAACCTTAAAGACTAAGGTGAGTAGGTGGCTGTGTTCCCTTAACACCACCAGTGACTACAGGGCAAGGGCTGTGAAGAGTACAGAGGAGAGAGAAGAGAAAAGGAGAAAGAGACAGAGGGAAGTAAAGCTGAGAGTTAACAAGCCCTGAGTTCCCCTTAGCAAATCTCC
The DNA here is from genome assembly GCF_014885135.2 of Alexandromys fortis. Classification (NCBI taxonomy): domain Eukaryota; kingdom Metazoa; phylum Chordata; class Mammalia; order Rodentia; family Cricetidae; genus Alexandromys; species Alexandromys fortis. Next base: position 400,445 of record NW_026067989.1, read on the forward strand.
TATTCTACGTAATTTTTTCAATCCTTAGTCTCTCATTTAAAGTGATAAGTGTAAAAATAAAAGTATACTGCTATTCCTATTGTGTTTAACTCCTTGGTTTTTCCTTTCAATTTTCAATTCTGCACCTACCATTTTAAATAGTAAAAGTTCAGGTTGTTTATTTGTTGCCTCTATATAGGAGTCTCCTATGAGCTAGTGAAGTTCACAGTGCCTGCCTTGTACTTTAAGCAAAGAGAAGCTGAGCATGTCTTCCTGGCATTGTAGCCTCCATGATACCCAAGTCTACACAACAGCAAATTCCAAACTACAGATGTGTTACAATAGGTGATTTTCAAGACAGGAAGAAACGTCCTAATGAGACACTTTCAACTTAAATATTTACACTTAATACTGATGCTCAGGGATATAATTTAAACTCTTACTAGCAATCATGATGGTTTTAGAGTTTCCTCCAAGGCTGTCTTTCAAGAGCCAAGTCAAAACAGAATCTCTGTAAGGCACAAAAACTTGCTTCTTCTTCACAAGAGGGTTGGCTGCATCCTGAGATAAATCAGCTGCCGGGAAGAAAGAAATAGGAGATCATTCGAAAGTCTCTGCTTTCTCTAATTTATTTCTAAAAGACCTGAGCAAGCTACCTGGGTTCGTACAACAAACATCCAGCAAGCATGTTCTGAGCTAACACTATACCGAAACAAAAAAGGGCAGGAAGCGACCTCAAACCTACCTAAGGCAGAAATGACATTTCCCAGAGTCACGAGGGACTTGTTTATATTGCCCCCTTCCTTGAGCCTGACCCCAGTGGCACCAGTGGCATCCGCACGCTCACTTCCAGCAAGATCGACCAGGTGGATCTTGCTCACAGTTTCACACGGCATTTCAGCGTCGAATTTCGCCTGCAGAGAGACATGCACGTGACACTGAAGAGGACAAAGGGCTCAGTGTGTTTCATGACCAGATCCCCATCACTTTTCTCTCCCAGCAGAGATCTCTCAGGTAGACTTTTGGTGTTCATTTGCTTGTTTTATTGGCTATCGTAGTGAATATGAGAACTGCCCAAGTTAAATTAGAAGTCCCGCATTGGGACTCTCATGCTTTCTGAAGAACCAGTCCATTTGGCAAACCACTATCACTTGACAACGACCCTCAGGATTGGAGCACAAAACAATATAAAGCCAATCCCTAAGAGGAACCGGAAAAAAAAAAAAAAAAAAACTAAATAAACAATTAGCTTTATTCTTCTGGAAGTTCCAACATTCCAGACACAAAGGTGCTTCAGACATGACTAACAGACAGTTATGTAGGATATCATTTGATACCATTTAATAAAGCATATCACATCTTTAAAGATGGGGAATACTAAAACGTAAGTTCCCTTGCTCTGGATCCTACCAGAACTTCATATTTCCAATGACCTTTAACCTATGTTTTATATTTTTAGCCAAATGTAACAAATCATAATACAAATAGATTTTGACAGACACGTAAACCTTTTAGAAACTACAGTCAGCTACACACTGATTAGGTATCCACCAGAAAACTGGAGAAAAGCCAGTAAGCTGCTACAACACAAAGTGGGGCTCTAACTGAAGTCCCGGCAGGACAGAGAAGCCCAGGGAGCTCTTCTGATCCGTCTTGGAGGGTCAACTCATTTTCCTGCCCTCTGGGCTGCCTGGCTGTCTCTGCTGTGTTCCATGTCAATGTGGAGAGACAACTCCAATCCCCAACACTTGCTGAAACCAGGAAGACTTGCAACTGTGCATACCTGGGGGTGGGGCTTTGGTAACAGACTACTTCCCCTCAGCCACTCCCAGCCACCTTCAGGACACTGTCCACCACCCAATCATACTGGATTCTTATTAGTGCCTCTGAGAGCTCGCTGTCTTCTAATACTACTCTAATCAGAATCAGCATCACCAGAGCCCATAGTGTGATAATGTACTGCGCCCGTTTCTCACCTCGGCCTCCAGGTGCTCTGCCTCAAAATCCATTATCTCCCACTGTGCTTATAACAATGAAAACTTTTGCTTAATTAGGCACAGAGCAAAGAGCAAGTTTTTCTTATACTAGAACAAGGTGGAAGCCTGCTAAATATCTCTCAGGCTATATACATCAGGACTTTTAAATCACTGTGAATGCAGAAGGGCTGAGCACACAGCACATGCTCGCCTCTAATTAACAAGGAAGTGACAGTCACCATTGCTGCAGCTGCTCCTGGTTCAACAATGATCAGTGCTCAGCTGGTGCTAATCAGCAAGCAAAGGCCTGAGGGATAGAGCCTCTGCCCCATGGCTGCCCTTACCTGAGTGAACTTGATGGTGAAGATGGCGTGAGACCTACTACTGACATCATTCATCCCCGTCGCTGCAGTGGTACGGTTGATATTCCCTGCGTCCATAAGTTCTTCCACGTCACTGTAGTTCTGGACTAAATGCTGGGATAAATCTAGAAGGAAACAAGAAAAGCTTGAGAGAATCTTTCTGTTATGTAGTAAAAGAAACCAACTTCCCTCTGAGAATCATGCATGAGTACATGTCTGCCGACCTGGTTAGGGAGCTGGTGTTGTGGAGTCTGTAATGCAGACTAGGAGCTGGACAAGTTGCTTGGCCTCAGTGGGCCTCAGCAACCCAATCCGAGTGCCCACTGCCCTCCATTCCACAGACTGTCTAGGATAAAGTCGGCTATTAACAGGAACCTCTTAGAAGCAGTCATGGCACAAGGAAGAAGAATTTAAAAGCTTCACGCCCAGGAACAGCCTCATGCACCCTTGTACAAAAACTGAAAGTTTTTAAACTCTCAAAACTTTTTGCTGTCTCTTTTTTCTTAAGGGGAAGGTAGCTCAGAGAGTTAAAAGTTTCACTATCTAGGGCTCCTCTGCTTTTTCCCTATAGCAAACTCTTTCCCTCCTTTCTGCCAGGTAATCATTTAACCAGTTTCCCCACACCCTTCAGGACAATCCGTATACACTAAGGCAGTTACACATAAATAAAGTCGCCTTTCCACCCTCTCTCTGCACGTGGTAGCATCTGGGGTGGGACACAGGAGGTCCTTAGGTCATCCCCACACACCAGCATATGATTTTGGAGTAGTGTATGGTGAACATTGTTGAGTTTCATGCTATTGCCTAAGTCCATCTCAGGATGCTCTGTAACCGTTAAGATGACCTGGTGTTCGTTTTTAAGGCTGCAGAGAAATGGCTGTATCTCTGAACCACAGTTTAACCAACCACCTCTTGAGACTACAAATACAAGGGCTGCTAAAATATTTTGTGCATTGGTCTTTTCGAATGCATGGGAATGTGGCTACAAAATAAATTCTTGGAGGCTAAATCCAAGGACATTGGAAAGCTGACAAATGCTGCAAAGCTCTCCTCCACAGAGGGCAGTTGGCTGCAGCAGCAGGGAGGATAGGAAGCATGCTTGGCCCCCATCCCCTTCCCAGCACCCTCTCTATCCACCCAGAGATGTGACAAGCATCACCTGTCGGGGTCTTTCTGCTTTTCTATTATGGTGAAGGAAGCTGAGTCACGCTCTTCCTACCTAAAATTCATCCATACCTCAGGGTGGTGGTATATCCACAGAGCATTGGCCGGGCACAATCAAGGGAGACCCTGGGTCTGATTCCTAGCATCAATGAAAAAAAATTACCCTTCTATGGCTTCTAGATCATATTTTGAAAAAACCTTTCTCTAACATTCTGGAGAAGAAAAAAAAAAACCACAGTAACTTGTGATCATGTCATTATTTAGTGTTTCACATGTAAATCCTCAACTTATTTTTCAAATGTTTTGGTATAAAAGTTGAGTAATGACACTTTATTTTTCTTTTCAGATAATTTATAATACATACTCCCCAAAGTTTGAATAATACATTATTTAAAAATGTATAAGAATCGTTAAGTATAGAGATCAAGAGATCCAGATATTTTTACCCTGTTTGTTCTGTTTCTTCATATATCAGTTTTACATGTTTTAACATCTGCTATAATAGTTAAAGGAAAAGTAAAAAGCTCATGTTAGACTGAAAGCAACAGGTATTCTCTAATACTCCCAACACACACACACACACACACACACACACACACACACACACACACACATACACAGCTGCACACCTTTCTCTAGGAAAATAAAGCTTAAATGCAAATGGAAACTTAAAATACAGATGGGGTCCTGTTGGCAAACTGAGGACCTCAAGGTTAAAAAAAGGAAGGGGGGGGCTGAAAGAGGTGCATCTTCAAACCTATGTGAGAGGGCCAGGGAGTCAGACCAGGCTCCTAGTAGCCCTGCCAGAGACCATGTCTCAATTTCAATTTACTGGAACTGAGCAAGCAGTTCTTGGAAAGATCACAACGCAGGGGCAACCAATCAGCAGGTGCTCCACAGTCTTCTGCTAGTAAAGATAGCTTTCCCCACTCTACTGCTGGAAAGTCCCTAGCCACAGCAAGGAAACATGCTTCATGGATGATACCATAAGAAATCATGATTCCATTAGCAATTAGATTACTCCCCCAGCAGTTACACAGCTCCCTTAGGGAAGCAAAACTAGCCTCCTAACATGCATGACCTGAAACCTTGTGTATTCATTACTTCTCTCACTGCTGTGATCAAAAATACCTGGCAACATGATTTAATGGAGGAAAGGATTATCTTGGCTCACAGTGAAAGAGGAGACACACATGTCAACCACAGTGGGGAGGGCATAACGGCAGAACTAGGAAGCACCTAGTCACTAGTCACGTTATGTCCATAATCAGGAAGCTGAGAACCATGAATGCTTGTGTTCAGCTTTATTCAGCCTGGGTCCCTAAAACATGGACTGGTGCTACCACATTAGGGTGAAGCTATTCTATCTCAACTAAAGAAATCTAGATAATTCCTCACAAACATGCCCAGAGATTTGTTTCCATGGTAATTCAAAAATCCCATAGAGTTGACAAAAAGATTAACTGTCACAGCCAGCCTGGCAAGGGCCAGTTCTCTACACCACATTAAATGCAACGCCCTCCATTGACTGGCTGTGCCTCAGTTAGTGTTGGGGGAAGGGCCACTAGGAAGAGACCAGAACATTAATGATTTTTTACAATCATAGCCCAGGAACCCCAAAGTACTCACATCAGAAAGCTGTAGCTTAACATCACAGAGCTGCATCCCAGAGATGGTGCCCAGATCCTTTAACCAAGACTGACCTTAACTACATGACCCTGGTTTGCACGGTTATTGCATGGCGCCGGTTTGCACAGCTATTACATGACCCTGGTTTGCCTGGCTACTGCATGACCTTTGTTTACATGGCTATTAATTGCACATACTGAAAGTTATATGCACAGAGGCTCATGCTAACCTCCCAGACCTGCACTTAACCCAGGATGAACTGAATTCCTTCATATGGCATAAATTACATGCTAAGAAACTGCACACAGAGAAACTCATCCAAACCATAAAAGTATTTCTAAATGGCAATCTCCACAGCACATCCATGTGCTTCTCCAGCTATCTGTCAGCCTGCAGTGCCCTTGTACTATACTCAGTGAAATATGGTTCTTATTTGAATCTAAAGGGTGAATTCATTCACTGTCTGCCAGACCCTGCCTAACACTATAGAGGTAGGTACCCAGTCCACCATAGTTATCCTATCAAACACAGATGCCAAGAACCAAGACAGACCATCTATGAGAACTCTTCTGACAAACAAAAGGCCTGAGACTACCTTCTTCCACCCACCACCATACGGTCAGGGAAAGTACCTATCGTAGTAAAATGCATCCCCACTGAGACACACAGATTTCCAGGGTGCAGTGGTGGGTGTGGATGGGAAAACTAATTTCCAGACAGTTTTTTAAGCCAAAGGGAAATAATGCATAGGTCTCACAGAATAACCTAGTGAATACCTAGTGAAGTACAGATTCACAGAACGAATGGTATAAAGTGGCAGCTCCTGTCACCTTTACACTAATAAAATTCCAAAAGTAAACAACTGTTTAAATTCTTACCATCACCACAGTTCTGTACTTTTCATTTTTACAGCCTCCCAAGGGAGAGCAGGGGAGTGTTTGAAGACAAGGAACTTCCTTCTTACCCTCAACGTAAGGCCCTTCTTTGGGATGCTCACGGACTCTTAAATTGAAGGTTTTAGATGACTTCCGCCTAAGTAGATCTCTCACGCGTTCGTTGTAAATTTCTAAGTAGCTAAAAATTTTAAATAGAACAAATTTTAGAAAAACAATGCTTTTAAGACATTATTAATAACAAGCACAACATGCACGGCAACAGCAGCCACAAAGGCCTCTGCTGTGTGCTTTGCAAGAAGCATGTCACTGAGTCCTTGTAATGGCCCAAAGGTGGGTACTTCATCACCCCACTTTACAGATATGACAAGAGAGGTCCGGGAGACTTTCAATAACTTGTCCAGAGTCCCAGTGGCTCTTAGCACTACAGGTGGACCCTGGAGAGACTCAGCAACAGAAAGGGAAAGGTACTCTGTGACCTTGACTGACATGAGGGTGACAGGTGAGGAACACAGATATGGCTTAGTCAAGAGTAAGACGACTGCATGTGCTCATGAAAGTCAAGGGCTCACTCCACTTGAGATAAACAGAATAAATGCCAAAGCTCCCATCAAGCAATGCTACTTCACATGCAAATCATGTCCAAGTGGTCTTAGTTCTATTCCTAACTAACATTAAGTTCAGGTGAGGAGGGGGCCGGCTATTCCTCAGCAGTCTGCAGTCTCACCCTTCCCTCTCCAAGACCTCTGCACAAGACAAGCAGCCTGGGGCCCTCCAAACTTTATACCTCAGGTCGAAGCCCTACCTGACTTCCGTCCTGAAAGAGGCTTCATCCCATCTGGTGGTTTCACTGATCCGACTGAAGAGCGCTTCACAGATCCGAGGTATTAAACCAGAATCACCCTGAAATGGAGACGAAGGGTGTCACAACCATCATGCAAACTAGACATGGACTCTAGCGGCCTGGGTGCCAAGCCCAAACCTTCCACAAGAGCCCCTCTAGGACTGCTTCTTACTTTGAAATGAAAGGATAATGTCTTCTAATTTCTAACTGCTATGATTGGGAGAATACGTGTTTATTTGATGTTAAACCAGCTAACACTGGTTTGAAGGATAAGGAGACTTGTTCTCTACCAAAGAATATGGTTTATAATATAGAATAAATCTTAAAAATATCTGGTTAAGTAACAAAGCAGGGATAATACATACCCCCCCCCCAAAAAAAACTTTACAGAATCCTCCAGATAGGCATCTTAAAATGTAGGTGGCAGGAGAATGTTAAACTATGGAAGACAGGCTTCCTTTGGTAGAACCAATCCCTGCATGGTTCCTCTTAGGAAGAGCAAATCCACCATATCACGAAGCGATGTGGGTATATAATCATAGTTCAGTACGCACGAGCAAGGCTGCAAGCAACACTCTGTGGGCTGGCTAGTTCTGTGTAATTTAACACCAACTAGAGTAATCTGAGAGGAGGGAGCATCAATTGAGAAAATGCCTCCATAAGATCAGGCTCTAAGCAAACAAGGGTATTTTCTTAATTAGTGATGGAGGAGGGCCCAGTCCATTGTGGGTGGGGCCAACCCTGGGCTGGTGGTCCTAGGCCTATAAGAAATAAACAATCCATGGGAAGCAAACCAGTAAGCAGCGTTCCTCCGTGGGCCTCTTCATCAGTTTCCTCCAGTTTCCTGCTCTGCTTGAGTTCCTGTCCTGGCTTCTGGCAATGTGGAAGTGTAATCCCAATAAACCCTGCCCCCATTCAACCTGCTTTTGGCCATGCTGTTTCATCATAGTAACAGTACCCAAACCAAGACACTGTGTATCAGGCAAAATGCTCTCCCTAGGAAACCCAGACCTCAGAGCACCCATGCATTCTTAGGCAGTCCTTTTCTACCTCCACTCAACTCCCCCCTCAATTTAATTTAAGAACTACCATGGGCACAGCTTTAAGGTATTTTTCTCTTTGGGTACAAGCTGCTACCAGGGAAAACTGGTACTTCCACCACAAGTTTTCATTCTTACTTTATAATACATAAGTGGAATACTGAGGCTGTACTTATCTACAAGGGCAGAGAAAAAGCACCTGCCACTTAGGAGTGCTCTGTAAAGTCTTATATAAAGTAGCTAGTGGAAAACTGACACGCAAAATTCATTTTTAGAGTTTTTTCCCTAAAGTTCAGCAGAAAACCAAGAAGAGAAAAATGGTGGTTAAAGTGAAATGGGAAATTTGAGGTGTGCTCTCTCCCTCCCTTGTTCTTCCTGCCTTCCAGACGGCATACAGCTCAATGCCATATTTCCCATGTAAACACGAAGTCTGTATTTGAGAAGCCAGGTTCCAGTCACTGAAATGATGTCCTAGAGATCTGTTCTCCTCCAATAACATGCTTTCATGACCACCAACTCTTGAGCACTGAAGATACCACTGTGCCTGCTGGCAAGGGGCCCTAAAGCCACTCACAGTGTCTACATTTAGAACACGCCACAGGTTTGGCCATTTTGAGCAGTTTTTGCTGCTGCAGGAAAAAGTAAACAAATATGTATCACTGTATAAGTCTTAAGTACTTTTTTGTGGGTTGTTTTTGCTTTTTTTGTTTGTTTGTTCGGTGTGTTGTTAGAGTTCTACTCCTGAGCTATGAAGCTGCATTCCCAGTTCCTAAGCTCTTCAGGCTGGTCTGAAGTCTGCAATCATCCTACATTAGCCTCCCAAGAAGCTGGGATTACAAGTGCATGCCATGATGTCCAAATTCACTGTATCTACATGTCACTTCTCCAGGTTCCGGGGCAAATACAACACAGTGGCCGTTAGTTTCCATGGATTAGTGACTAAGCTGTGTTTATAACATGTAAGCCGTGAGGGCTCTGCAATGCCAACTTCTCGTGCATTTGCTGGACTTATGTAACACCTTTCCATCAAAAATTAGATTTTCCTTTTTACACTATTCTTAGGGAAAACGTTATGAATAATTTTAAAAAGAACAGATTTTGGTAATTTTATTCAAACTGTTATGCTGGCAGAAAAGAAGAATAAATTACTTTCTTGATAAGATTATAAGGCCTTTAAAAGGAGAAATGAACTGGGACTTGCACCCATTATTCGTGCTTATAACGTAAAACTATTTCTAATTTCAAATCTCTCCAAGGAAATTTACTTCAACTTAATACTGAGTTTTATCTTATTACTAAAGGAAGATAAGAACAGGAAGAGTTGGTGCAGACCTAGTAGATAAGAGATAATTTTATCACTCCAGAGAAAGATAACAAGAAATTTCCTTCCCACACAGCACATAAACAACTAAACAACATACAGAATTTCCCATCATAGTGTAGGACTTTCCGGATCCAGTTTGCCCATATGCAAAGACACAAGCATTATAACCTTCAAAGGCAGATTTCACGACATCTGTGCCCAGAGTTTTGAAAACCTAAAAGAAAAAAATATATATGCATATATATTAACACAAAGAATGCAAGTACTGTGGATTTCAATAAAAGTCCCTGCAGTGTTGACAATATTCGTGAATGTTACTTTCATCTTTAGAGATTACAGCATAAAAATAAATCACTGCCGAGCTGTAACAACAGAATATGTATGCACCCCAGTTTTTAATCAAAAGTAAACTCTCCAAGCAAGCAAAAAGCAAGACCGTCCTTTTTCCTACTTACGCTAGCAAATGATTTCTGAAATATAAATGTAAGCAAGGCCAAGTGGCAATTGTGTCTAGAAGCAAAGATTTTAACCCAAGATGTTAAAATTCAGAACTGCATATTGTGTCAAGCTATTCATCTTATCCGAGCCTCCAGAAATTAATATTCAAAACCTCAAAGTCACAGTAGCCAGAAATTATTGTCTGAATCCTGCCAAATCAAAGTCTTCATATCTCAGGGCCAGTGTCTGTTCCTCAAGATGAGTCTGGAGGAGACCTGGGGTAGCAGAGTGCTGGGGGCAGGGTGGTGAATGGCAGGGCTCTCTCATTACTAGGTCCTGGAGTATTTTCTGTTTAGATACTTGTTCAAATACTTGTAGACATGGAGGGGAGGCAAGTGGGGCACATTCACAACCTGGGTTTCTGTCCCAGACCCCACTTAACTGCTGTTTGGGGGGTAGAGGATGACGCACAAATGCCCCAGGAGCACAGCTAATGTAAACGAGACAGATTAAAATTTGGTGATATCTCAATGTCCTCTAAATCCAGCATACCAAGGCTCCCTCAAACATCTCTGCTACAAAAAGGAAGGGCATTCTGGCAGCTAGAGATGCCAGAGCTGGGGGAAGTGAGCAACTGGGATGACCACAGTACAAGATGGGGACTCCCACAGCGCTGAGCCCTCTGAGTCAAAACCAGGAGATCCAGAAAGCTCTTTCCCCCAAACTACCCAGGGCAGCAAACCCTAGGCTATGGTGGCCATGAGATTACCTGGAGAGCTCTCAAGAGTCCCAGTGGCCAGGCCAGCAACACCGTCCAGTGAAATATGACTCTCTGTGTGAACCCAGGAATCAGTACACTACAAAACTTCTCAAGTGAATATTGTATCCCTGATCACAGCAAAGTCTGCGGACAGTTCAGCTGCCACACACATACAGCTAAATGGACTCGGGCTTTCTCCCTCCATCCTGTTCACAATTCCTTCAGATACATCAGTAAAACTTTGCTAACTATAATTCCAACTGAAGTTCTTCCACAAATGACTACAGCCACCTATTCTCAGTTCATTTTTACCCATTTCAGCTTTAGACACTGTTATTTTTTATTGTATTGTCAGAGTCTATGGACTTATTCAATACACAGCCGTGACAGCAGTTCACATTTCCTGGGCACTGTCACAGGTTCATGTAGTAATTCAACGGGGACAATGCTCACAACCCCACAGATGAGGAAGCTGGCGGGGAAGGTCAGATCAGACCCTGGCCAGTGAGTGGCAGACCTGAGGCTGCACCTCATTACAGGGCCATGGCCACATCCTCTAAATTCACGAGACCCTGGTGCTAGCTGGAAGGATGTATCCCCAAACTTCTGTGAAGCTAGAACCCCAGGGAGACTCAGGGATCTAGATCATGGGCTTGGGTCTCCTTTCACTAATACATATGAACTACAAGTAAAAATTCTATTTCTCTAATTCTCTCAGATTGGAGCAAAAACAGAAAGTCTTCCACAGACAATTCAGAAAATAGGAAAGGGGCATTCCTCATAACTTAGACAAATAAATCACAGAAAACAGTTAAATCAAATTCAAATGTCTCCACAACCTGGCCCCGTCTTTTGCTGGCCCTGGGAAAACTGACCCAGAGCTCCGTGGGACAACTGATCTCTACCCTTGGGAGAGATGTCCCCACCCCTCACCACAGGCCAGGGATAACCTAGCCTGCTTGACTTGGCAGTAGGGAAGCTGGCTCCGCCCCCTTGCCTGAGGTGGATGCCCCAGTGGCCAGGACTGACCACCTCAGCTACCACCCAGTACCACAACCAGGCCTCGGGTTGGCCCACCCTAACATCTACCCCATCTAGGACCTGCTGGAACTCGTGAAGGGACTGGTCCTGTGGAATGATAAACACAAGGGTGGCAGCAAGTTATCCCAGGGGAGTTCAGGTAAAGATCCAGTGATGATGGCGTACCAGAAACCAGAGGCCTTGAACCAAACCAAGGACACTCCTATGTTATTACTCTGTTTACAAGTGGGTGGCTTTCTGACAGACTCATGAACCCCAGTAGGTGCAATGGTAGGACAGATAGAGAGCATGTAGGTCTGCAGATGACACCAGGTCTAGCTCAGCCTCAGCACCAACCAACCGACCCATCATAGACAGACAGGAATACAGAAACAGGCACTGTCGTCTTCTCCAGAGGCTCCCCTGGCACACTCCCACCAGCCACTGATTTGGCATCTGCTACCATATCAAGAGACCGATGAATCTATTAGCACCAAACCCTCACTAGCCCAGTTACCCCAATCTTGCTATGTGTGGAAATGTTTTAAGCTCCTTTCAAAGGTGACCCAAGCTCTCCCACGGCCTTGACAGTGGGGAATCAGCCACAGGAGGGCACTGTTGAAACAAAGACACGACTAGCAAGCCTGGCAACTGGGAGATCAATGGTTTTAAGTTTCTCCAGGGTGAATTAAAAAGTAAGGGGTATGAGAAAGATCAAAGCCTCCCGTTGGAGTTTTGAAGAACCATTAAGAAAATTAAGACCGTATTTAATGGTCTTTAATTTACAAGACTGTGGGTTTAAGTTGCTCATTGATTTTTTTTCCTAATTCTAAAATGATGGCTTGTTTTTAGACTCAAAGGAAACTTTATATTCGTGGACATGATATATTTTCTCAATATACTTTTAAACTTAACTGACTAAAGCATAAGAGGAAAGACAGAGCGAGCACTGTGCTGGCTTCATGACCACTCTCTTACCTCACCCCTCACCAGCAGCCGCAAGAGCTGTGTAGACAACACTGAAATCTTCACATGAGTGCTAAAATAAGGAGTGAGAGGGAATAGCTTTCTATTTTACAGATAACTAACTGCTCTTTCTGCATCTATGATGGCTTATTAGCATGGCTTAGTAGTATGTAGTTTGGAAATTCCACAGAACAATCCCAGGTTACTCTCTGTAAGAGTTCCCGTAGCACAAAGAAGAAATGAAGCATGGCATTTTCCTTGTGGGCAGAAAGTTTTGCACAATCTAGATCTCTCTTTAAACTCTGGACATAGAATTTTAGCCTCCAGGGAGAAGAGATACATTTGTTTTTACATCCCTCACCCTGACCACTGTACAGCCCAGAAAGTTACCACCTGCTCCCACAAATTAACCATTTTCAAAGTAAACATTTCCCAGCCAGGTCCTGTGGTCACACAATGCTCTCCATCCCTCTGTGTAGTCCACTGTTCCCAAAGACTTCAAATTCAAGTAAAACAACGACATCCAATTGTTCATTAAATAGGTTAAAAATGTAGATCTTTCAAGGCTTTTCATTCACCCTATGTTTGAAGACATTCTGGAGATCACTACAATAAACTGGGTTTCCCCTTAAAATTCTAGTTCCTGTCACTTAATTCCCATATGTGCAACAGAGCATCAATCTGGGTCCCACAACCACAGTCTTCTACGCCAGACTCCTCACTATCAGTGTAGACAGACCAGCCACCCTGAACCCAAAGTCATCCTCACTCTCTCACTCATCACCTGTCCTCTCTTCTCACCTCGAGCAGAAATAATTCCTTTTCTCCCACACAAAAACTCTCCAGTGGGTAACCCCGCCTCCCCTCACATCAGCACCACGCTCAGCTCTCACCCTATTGAGTGGCAATCTGCTTACGAACTTGAATAAATTGCTAAAGTTCACTGAACGTCCTGATAAAGAAAACTGGAGTCAAAATTCACCTTGTTTGGTTCTTTGGAGGCTTTAACACAATAGAATATTAAGCATGTCTGACTCAAGACAAACCCAAATATCAGTTTCTCTTCAACTCCTTTTTCTATGGTTTAATTGTCCCTTCCCCATTACTGATGTGTGAATCCACTGCTTCTGGATACAATCACTGCAGATCTTCTGGATACAATCACTGCAGATCTCCAACCTCAACAACTGCACTGCCTCTAAAGGTCAGGCTCTCCTCCACAAACCACTTCTAAACCAGATACATTCTTGAATGTAAAAGTACATGCAAAACACTGCAGATCTTCCCCAAAAGATTAGATAGATAGATAGATAGATAGATAGATAGATAGATAGATAGACAGATAGATACACAGACAGAATCATCTATCCATATATGTATACATATAGATAAATATCCATATATAGAGAATAATCTATCTTCATATATATACATATACATGTATCCATATATATGTGTATGTATAGATGATTATATTACATGTATGGATGGATAGATAAATAGACAGATAGATAGATAGATGATTCTGAGTTGGGTATGGTGGCTCACATCTAATCTCAACATGCAGGTAGGGGTTGGTGGTAGTGGTGATCTTGAGATTTTACATTCTTACCCATTCCCAGGCAATACCACCAACTCTGATGCAAAACCACACTGGTGTTTCATGCTCTAGTTTTTAGGACTACAACCAAGGTCAAGAACATCCACGCTAGCATAAGAAGAGCTGAAATAAGTACCTATGATATGTAAGGGAGTACTGAGAAGACAGGGAAAGGCCCAGTGATGAAGTCCAATGCTCTACTTCAATTAGCACTGAAGCCCATGTTCTTCCACCTGTGCTAGTGTGCCCTCAGCTCTGCTCCAATGTCCTGCTTTTGCCCATGCAGGAGTATATGTTTGTGTTTCTGCTCTAATGAAATGTCACAATCAGTGTCTTGAAGTTCATCTAAGAGTACCTTGTTCTCACCTGTGTGGACAACATCTCTATTTGTTTCTTGAGCAAATACTAGAATCAGTCTCGGTTGTACATTCTGGAGAAGCACTCCTTCTAGAATTCTTTCTATCGCTTGTAACGATCCACAAAAGCAGACAAAATGTGGCTTTAGTTTGATATTTATCTCCTATGCTCTGACCCCTGGAGGACTCAAGGCTAAGGGGTTTATTTGCAAGACTTAAGTATACAAATGTCACATTCCCAACATCAAATGTTGCATCTGAACCTCTCACTATGAGATCAATGTTACAGTTCTGAAACCATTCCAGTTATGATTTGTTATGGTAAAACAAAAAAAAAACTTTAGAAGATTGGATTATCCGAATTATATAAACATTTCCATTGATAATTAAAAAGCTGAGTTACAACATCCTTAGCCATCAGAGAAATGCAAATCGAAACAACTCTGAGATTCCATCTTACACCTGTAAGAATGGCCAGGATCAAAAACACTGGTGACAGCTTCTGCTGGAGACAATGTGGGGTAAAGGGAACACTTTTCCATTTCTGGTGGGAGTACAAGCTGATACAGCCTCTTTGGATATCAGTATGGCAATTTCTCAAAAAAATTAGGAAACAACCTTCCTCAAAATTCAGCAATACCACTTTTGGGTATATACCTAAAGGATGCTCAATCGTATCACAAGGACATGTGCTCAACTATGTTTATAGCAGCATTGTTTGTTATAGCCAGAACCTGGAAGCAACCTAAATGCCCCTTGACTAAAGAATGGATAAGGAAAATGTGGTACAATTACACAATAGAGAACTACACAGCAGAAAAACAAAGTAATGACATTTTGAAATTTGTGGGCAAATGGATGGATCTAGAAAACATCATATTGAGTGAGGTGACCCAGACCCAGAAAAACAAATATTATATATACTCACGCATAACTGGCTTTTAGACATAAAGCAAAGAAAACCAGCTTACAACTCATAATCCCAGAGAACCTAGACAACAATGAGGACCCTAAGAGAGACATACATGAATCTAATCTACATGGGAAGTAGAAAAAGACATGATCTCCTGAGTAAATTGGGAGCACGGGGACCACGGGAGAGGGTTGAAGAGGAGGGGAGAGGAAGGGAGGAGAGAAAAGAAAACTGTATAGCTCAATAATTGCAATAATAATAAAAAATGACATATACACACAAAAAAAAGAAAAAAAAGCTGAGTTACCAAATGCTAATTTTATATAAATTAAATTTGGCAAAAAAAGTAGTAAATTTCTTTTAAGTGCTTTAGGGCAAGACTGTTTTTCCTGAATTAAAAACAAACAAACAAACAAGAAGATTTTGAGATTGTCACACTGTACCATTTCTTGTGAAACATAATCTGGACTCTTGGTGTCAGCAGAGTAAAAAGAGAAGTCATAAGTGAAGGTCTTGGTCCGTTCTCTGCCTGAGTCCCCAGTGCCTCCTTCTGGTATCTACAAAGACAATTTTGACAATAATAATAAGAAAATGAGGTGGTAATAACAATAACATAAAGTGTAATGTCATTTAACAAGCAACCCAAATTAGGAGACAAAATCTGTGACTAAAAAAACATAAAATGATTAATGTTTGCAGCACATAAACACTAATCAACACTTAATTCCTATAAGTCTCCCTAAAGAATGAATAAAATAAATAAATACAACATGAGAAGTCCAGGATCTATATTATAACCATCAGCTAGTCTTTACTAATATAATATCTTACATGAACACAATGCCCAATCAGACTCTGTCTGCTTATTTGACTGTTTCCTCTATGATGGCCCCCCAAAACTGGACGTAATACAACTTCAAAGGTGCTGGACACTGATTCTGGCAAAAGCAGTGCCCTCTGGAGCTGTGTGATTTGGTAGCCTCTTGAAAACTTCAAGTCAGATGTCTCTACTTCCATGAAGCTTCCCCAATAATCCATCAAGAAATAATTTCCCCCACTTTTCTGAATGAGAACTCTCCTAAGATATATTGAGGCTATTGCAGATGTTCCATCCTCTGAGTTTAAATTAAACCCACAAACCATTCATATGTTCCCAGAACCTTATACCTTAGACATAATGCTGACTAGCTTCAATGAACAGTGTACTTTTTAATAATTGACTTCTTTTTTAAACAAATTGTTTAAAAAAAAAACAATTAAAACAACAGTATATTAAAAATGAGCATTTCCCATAGGTGCAATAGTGACACAAATATTACGGAGGTGACCAACCACTGATAGGATTTAAGGCCACTCCACAGAAGGAAATGCATGGCTGGTATAGTAAAGCTGGACATGAACCCCAAGTTGGTGTGCTCACAGACCCTAGGGGTAAAACCTACTACTATCACTTTTGCTAAATGTACACACTATCAAACTATCTTCTAAATTTATATTTTTATATCCACAGATTAGTTTGTTTCTCAGATATTTTCAGAGGAGTTTCTTTGTTCAGTGAATGGTGGTTAACACAGGAACTCACAACTGATCAACAAACACACAGAGAAAAGATATCTATGGAGTATTCAGCCCCAAATGGGATGTCTATACCACATGCCCTCCCCAGAAGATTCGGTGGCCAGTACAGAAAAAGCACAGAAAGATTTCAAGAGCCAGAGGTTGAGTGAAACAATGTCTTCTAGACAGGACAGGACCAGACCACTGCATTCACACAGCTATAGCTAGCTGTTAAGACCTGTACAAGATCAAGCCCATCAACATCCCAGCCAGGAGGACAAGGGGTTCTTTAGGAGCTACCAACAGTTGATGGCTGAATGTCTATTTTCTTTAATGGCGTAGCCCCTGGTAGGTAGATCATGTTCCAATGATCCTACAACCATGAGGAAAGAGGGAGTACAAACTGGACACAGTGGATTATATTTTAAAGATAGATAGATAATGGATGGAAGATGATAGATAGATAGATAGATAGATAGATAGATAGATAGATAGATAGATAGATAGATAGATAGAGTTGACATCTATTCTAGTTACTCAATTATCATATAAAGAAATATGTATAAAACACAAAAAGCAACAGAGTAAATCAAGGAAAATAGCTTCCATGATATACATGCAAAAAGGATTCAGCCAGCCGGGCGGTGGTGGCGCATGCCTTTAATCCCAGCACTCGGGAGGCAGAGGCAGGCGGATCTCTGTGAGTTCGAGACCAGCCTGGTCTACAAGAGCTAGTTCCAGGACAGGCTCCAAAGCCACAGAGAAACCCTGTCTCGAAAAAAACAAAAAAAAAAAAACAAAACAAAAAAAAGGATTCAGCCAAAGCACTATGAGCACACAGATGCATGAAGCAAAGAAAAGGTCGCTACAGGAAGGAGGTAGACAGAACTGAACCAGCCTGAGAAGATGATGCAAGTCAAAGAAAAAAGGCTCAGGCTAGGCCAGAGAGAGTCATGTTGTGCTGAAGACTCTGATAAGCATGGGAGGAAAGCATTCTAGTATAGAACTCCTCAAGCAAACGGATACCCACACCCCAACACATGCTCCCTGGGAAAGTAGTACCATTCCCATTCCTGTTTCTGGGGATCAAGTTGTACTACCTAGAAAGCAATCTTAAGAGTAGCCACTGCTTGGGACCATGAGTTAATAGAAATCAATTAATAGTGCACTTGGCCATGGAGCAGTAGAACTCAGAAACCGTTACCTCCATACTGAAGGGCACTAAGCCCTAAAAGCACATGATGTCTTTTGTGTTACTTTTATAACCGTGCTCCCTCCTTGAGTGGAAAGCATTCAAGATCCTCATCCAGAGTGCTAATGAAATAAATAGTATATTTTAAAGGAAAAATGAATAATTTACCATTTTGAAAGATTATGAAGTTTTTTCGTCTACTTTTTTCCAGAAAGTATGCAGTTTTATCACTTCCTTTTTAAGTTTTCATTGCTTTCAGCTAATAATAAACAACAGTTGTCAGATCATCAAAGATCAGAATACATGATGGATTCTCATTTTAAAAAATCAAAACAAAGAACAGGGGATACAGTTCAGTTGTTAAGAGTGTCTGCCTAGCATACATGGGGACCTGGATTTGATCCCTAGCACTGCATAAACCAGGTATGACATGGTACACATATACAATCCTAGCACTGAGGAGATAGGGGCAGTAGAATCAGAAGTTCAAGGTCATATTCATCCAATGTTGACTGTGGTTTCCTGTCTTGCCTGGTTCCCACAGTCATTAAGTCCCAAAGAAACACACAGAGGACTACATTAATTATAAACTGGTTGACCTAGTAGCTCAGGCTTCTCATTAGTTGTTATAACTTATATTAGCCCATAATTTTTGTCTATGTTAATCTTGTGGCGTGGTACCTTTTTCAGTGAGGCAGTCACATCTTGCTTGCTCTATGACTGGCTTCCTCTCTGTCTGGGTGACAACTGCAGACTGAAACTTCCCTCCTCCCAGAATTCTTGTTGCCCTGCCTCTACTTCCTGCCTGGCTACTGGCCAATCAGCATTTATTTAAAATACAAGTAACAGGGTACAGACCATTTATCCCACAGCAATCCATGTTTGAGGCCAGCCTGGGTTACCTAAGATCCTGTTCTCAAAATAAACAAATCCTGTCTCAAGATGTGTCCAGTACATCACAGAATACAGACAACTATAAGGCTGGAATATAGGGTAGAAATGCCAGGTCCTTGTCTACCATAGGAACTCACAGAGCAGAGAAACAGCTTGAGTTAGACTTTCAGGTCAGATAAAACCAGGGCAGGAAAGGCACCAGGATCAGACCAGTGCTTCAGCTTCAGGACTGAGCCTCAGCAGAGAGCATACCGACACTGCTAACTGCACCGAGTTAGGGCAGTCAACTCGGGGTACAGAAGGGTCAGGTGCTTCAGTCACCTGTACCACCCTCCCAGGGGGCAAGTATGGAGCTCTCAGAACTACAGCAGGGCAGGGCCATCACTTGCCTTTAAGTTTGTGATTGTCGTTTTGCTTTTCTCCATTTGAATGATAAACTTGGCTTCCAGGTCCTTTTCTCTGAAACATATATAAAGCAGTATGGGTTAGGAGACAATAGATTATTTTGAAATAAACCTGTTTCATCTGTTTTTCACAAAAGGGTCTTTGATTTTAAATGACATCTGAAAAGTAATCCCAGACAGCACTGTTCCCAAATCCTTGCTAAGGCTATAAACATGAAGACACATGACACAGATGCCACCATCAGAAACTATGACTAACAAAAATGTGCTGTCAAAATCTGGAAGAGTTTCTAACTGTAAGACAAGTCAGCAACAAAAATGCCAGGCACCGTGAAGAGCTGAGCATGCAGAAGGCAGCACTACCAGCCTGGATGAAAACCAAGGCAAAAGCTGGGATGGCCACAACTGTGGGCTGCTCCCAGGAGCAGCCAGGGCTCTGCCCCTCCTCTGATCATCTTGCTAGATTCACTGGGAATTGTACTTCTTACAAAGCAATAATCAGGAAGTCAGGGAAATTCTGAATAGCATAGTTCTCTAGAACAACTCTACATACTAGGTAGCAAGGGTCTGTAATCCCAGCAGGAAGACCATGAATTCAAGAACAGCCTGGACTATATAAGAGAGACCACATCTCAACAAGAAAAAAATATTGTTTACCTATATTAAAGAATTATCAATTACCAATATAAAGAAATGAAAAGCATCTCTGGACAACATTGTGGAATGGTCACCAGGACACGTGATTTAAGGCAGTCTTCACCTTTTATGATCTGATTTTAGCATGTTATACTCTGGAGAGAAAGTAATAGACATTCAGCACTAATCCTAACTTCAGTTCTGAAGTTTCATCATTTCCTAGGCTAGTGATATATAATCCAGTACTCTCCAGTGATGCCAGGCGGTAGCAGCAGCAGCAAGATATGGATGCCAGCTGACCATGAAATCACAAGGGGAATAACACATACCCTGTGGCATACACAACACATTGTACTGTGTTAACAAACTGGAAGGCTCTGCAGGTTAAATATACCCAGAGAATTGATTTATTGTATTCTTAACTTATAATAGGCTTAGGGACAAAATCCCATCCCAAGTCCAAAGAGAATGTATGTACAATGATATTACTTGTATGTAGAAAGCAAAAGAACAACCTTAGTCATTTTCAAAAGGCTACATATGGATAAAGAAGAAAATTGGAGAGAAGGCAATAACAAGAGCAAGACTCTCTGAATATTAAAGAATTCAAAATAAACTTGTTTAAACAATCTAAAATTCAAAAGAAGTTGAAAATAATGAATCAAACTTTGTACTACAGTGGAAGAACATTTCCACAGGGCAGGGAGGATTTTGACTACACAATGTGACAGAATCAGTTATCTCTGGTGGTCATTCTAAGATTTTTATTTGTATATTGTGAGATAATTCATGAATACTTATGCTGGAATCACTGAGAGCTACTGCCAGTAGACCTAGTAGATTAAAAATGAACACAAACACAAGATGGATGAGATATGGATTCTGAATGGGAAATAACAGCATGAACTATAACCTATATTTAAAGAAATAAAGGGAGGGGGAGAGGAAGAAAAAGAGGGAGAGGAAAAGGGACTGAGAGGAAAAAATACAGGTTGCACATTCCTAACTGAAAATCTAAAATCCAAAATGTTCCAAACTAGAAAGCTTTATGAACCCTGACATGATGCCACAAGTGACAATTTCACACTTGACCTCATGTGGCAGGCACACATGAAAATATTATACAAAACTACCTTTAAGTGAATCTCATGATTAGTCTCAGGTCCAACTTGCAAGCTATTTCACTCCGTAGATGCTAACATTTCAATATCTCAAACAATCTAAATTCTGAAACCCATCTAATTCCCAAACATTTCAGATAAGGGATACATAACTCCCTAGTTCTGCCTACTGAAAAGATCTAGAATCATCTGGTCAAAGAATAGGCTCTAAACACCATTTGCCAGAAAAAGAACTCAGGGCTTCTTAAAGAAATTATTCAATCTAAATACCTAAACCTTCTCAAGAAAGCAGGGCCACTAGAGATCACTAGGCCTGATGGAAGGCAAGTCCCCAAACAACCGAGGATGGTCCCAGTGCTCACACCCTCTGAGCTCCCCTCCGCTTGCTGTAGGTTGAGCCTGGAGAGTCACTTCCAATGACTAGAACACAGAAAGCCCAAGTAACCTGGGGCTGATTGCAAAAGACTGTAACTTCTATCTTCCTGGCTGTCTCCTTATGCTTGTCCCTTCTCTTAAAGCCCTGGTGATGGGGAAGGCCAGCTACCACGTTGTGAGAAACCCTAAAAAAGCAAATCAAAAACACATCCCATATCTCCTCTATAACAGCTACTTCAGAGCAAATAAATGGAAGTTTCCCCTTTAGAGTAATCACAAACCTATTTGTAGAAGAAAAGACAGAATTAAAATAGCATTGTACTTTCATCCCTGGTGAGTTAGTGACTCAACTCTGTGAACACCATGGCTACTCACCCAGCACCTGCAAGATGGCCCTGGTTGGCAGACCCCGCCTACAGTACAGTACACCACTCCTGCTCCACAATCCTGTCTACAGTACAGTACACCACCACTGCTCCACAGTCCTGCCTACAGTACAGTACACCACCCCTGCTCCACAGTCCTGTCTACAGTACAGCACACCACCACTGCTCCACAGTCCTGACCCGGCTGGCAGGCCTTGCTTAGAGTACACCACCACTGCTTCAGAGTCTTATTCTCACCCAAAGGACCTCCTCTGATCTGAGCTGAACCACCAGGAAATGTAACAGCAAGGACCATGCCAAACCATCAGCAGAGAGCGTCAGTAACTCCAGCTGATAAAGCGACAATTGATAATGCTTTCTTGTAACAAGAATGAATTAGGAAGAGCAGAAAGAAGGTAATCCATATATTAAAAAGATATATTAACGATGTGCTAGCTACCTAGACCTCCGTTAACATGGGGGGGGGGATTCTAAAACTTGTAACATAGTGGGTCTAGGAAACAGCTCCAAGTGCTTGCTGCATGAGTATGAGAGGCCTTGAGTCAGAACCCAGGGACCCGTGTAAAAGGCCAGGCAGAGCAGAGCATTCCTACAACCCCAGGCCTGAGAGGAGAAAACAGGGACATCCCTGGACTCACTGGCCAGCCAGTGTCGCAGAATCAGGCAGTTCCAGGCTCAAAGAGAGCTGTCTCCAAATATAAAAAGTAACTGAGGAAGATACCTGGTGTCCACTCCTGGCCTCCATACATACATGCACACATGTACACGCACGCACATATTACAGCATGTGCAGAGAAACACTGACAATGAGTAGACATTTGATATTAAGAAATTAGAACTAGTGTCTCAGGTGTGATAAAAGTACCATAGCGGCTTTCATATTTCATATATCTTACCCTTGAAAATAGCACATACAGAAATAATTTTAAGTAAAATTATCTGGGATTACATTAATCTAATGGTAGGAAGCTAGCTGAGGGTGACCTCCTAGTCATCTCAAATAAACCACGAAAGTTATGTTGCAGTACACACCATCAGGCCTGTAATAGATTCCCAGAACCAGGTTTGACATTTCAAAGCCAGTCTTAAGAAAACTTCCATTGCCTGACACTAGGTCTTAGAACCTACCTTTAGGCTATTCCATGTTCATGTGACCATATACAAATGGCTCCTCAAATCATGCTTTCTGGGCATTTGACCATGAAGACCATACAGCCCAGCAAGATCTGCTCACACTACGTGTATCTGCGCTGCAGACTATACTACCTTGGGGGCTGCCAGTTCCCCAGGGGCTCTTTCTCACTCAACAATCTTCTATGCCTGAATTTTGAATTTTAAACCACCTACTATCAATACACAGCTCAAGTGAACAAAACAACATGCTCTCTGAGAATATCAGACATTGTATATCACACTACTCATCAATGCTTGCTCTTGGAAGAAAGTGTGCTTTACACCCTGCCTACCAACCCTGCCTTCAGCCCAGCACCTCTGGATTCCAATCTCAGAACCTCTGAAGCAGCTTACAAGGTCCTCTACATGTAGTGGGAGGGGCACAGGGAACTTGTACAGCCTCCTTCTGGAGTCCAGAGCTCGCCTCAAAGAACTTACCTGTCCACAAGATAAGAACACCACGAGCCCCCCTCACCCCTGCAGCCCAACTCAGGATGTTCCAAAAGTGCCTGAGACCAGCAGGACAGGAAGCCCTGAGGACTGTGATTTGAGGAGTGTGGAGCACCACTATGGAGTGGGCACTGTTGGCTCGCAGCAGCCTACACATGATTCTGACAAGCAGTGAGGCCTGGAAAAGGTGGAAGCCGCATCAGTCTATATGACATCTTGCTATCTGCTCTTACATTCACTCTTAAAAAGTAAATTCCTAGTATAAACATAATCTGCATTTTACACAGTAAAATTTAATTTGTTCTTTGACTTTCAAGTTTTTTCCCCAACATAATATTTTTATTAATCATTTGGGAATTTTATACAATGTGGCTGATCGCACTCACTTCCCATCCCTCCCAGATCCACCCACCAACCTCGCATTGCCCCCTCAATACACCAAGTCCAATTTGTGTTACCCATATACTCATTGGAATATAGTCAATGAAGTTTTATTTCTAAAACCACATGGGAGAATGGAAGGAAATGGGCCAGCTAACCCTCTGCTCTCACGTGGTATAGACGTCTCTACCCAAGAACATTGCAATGGCAAGATCTCATCTAAGAAGCCATCTGAGTGTCATGACAACCAGTTCCCTCACTCACAGGGCCCTGCCAGACCACCAGCTTCTAGGATTTTCTGTATCTACACTGTTTCCCGCTGCAACTGTAGGGCTGCAGTCAAGAGCTTGAGATCATTTTGAAACATAGTTGTAGCCTCTGAGATTAAGGAGAGGGCTATCTGTTCCAGAGCGGAAACTGCACAGGGAATCTTCTAACTTTGTTTCTCTAAGTATCAAGAGTGAAGCTAGATAGGAAAAAAGGACATCTTTACACCAGAAATATCATGTAATAATATCTACAATAAAGATGTTATCTAAGTACAGCTTTAGCCAGAGAGAAAAATCTCAAGCTAGTGACTCAAAATGCCAGTAGGAAGCTCAGTGAGCCTGTTCTCCAAGCTGGCTGGAGCCACCAATGCTAAACCACCCCTCTGCTGTCTGCATTCCATGTGCATGCCAGAGGCCCATCACACTCGCAATTATTTCAAAGATTTAAAATTATTTCAAAGATTTAAAGTCGAAAGAGGAGATCTCCACACCTTGCTCTTCCACACCTTGCTGGGCAGCCCTGCTCCATGCCCATCACCTACCTACTGGAGACTGGCTTTTCTCACGGTCCTTTCTTCACCCCCAGAGTCTTAAATATCACAATTCCTCAGGGTCCGTGTAAAAATTCACCTTATCCCAATTCTTCAACCCAACAGTTATCAAGTCCTGTCTACTCCACACCTACTGACCTTGCCCTCATCTCCCTACTCCATTGCCCGCTGTTCAAAGTCAGGCCACTCCTACCACTCTCTGCCTCCCATCTGGTCTCTTCTCATATACACTTCATTCTCTGCTTCCAGAAAGCCTTCTAAAAGGCCACCTTACCATGACACCCCAGCTTTAAACGCCTTTGGGATTTCTCAAAGGTTACAGGACAAAGCTCAACTATCAGTACTACACAAAGCCCTCCTTGCTCTGCCCTAACTCATATTGCCATTCTAATACTATTTCCCTTCCCCTTGGCCAACCTTAGCCATGCACTCACACACATGTATACATACATACTGTTTTCTGGAGCCTTCTACCTTGTTCTCTCCTAAGCTGCATTCTGCCTGTCTTGTCTAGTATACAGTGAGCTCCTTATAAGGTCCACTTTCTGAGCTCACATATTCCTCCAGGGCCTGAAGTTCAGACACCACTAGAAAAAGTTGTTCTATCTGTTGGGCTAACTAGATTACTGTAAGAACAGTTCCCACCAAAGCCTATTCAATGACACTGACCCTCTGCCTACTCTGGGGTCCCACCACCCCTACTAAATGATCCACCCTCCACCTACTCTTGTTCCCTCACCCAGCACTGTCTCTTCTATAGGACTGATGTCTTCCCACTTCTTACCCATAACTTGTCTGAGGTCTAGTCTAACCAGTTCCTCCTACTCAACTTTCAGAAAAAACCTCCTATACCTATTTGACTCATCCCATTTTCACAGGCCTCATCTCTGCTGAAGTGACCTCCCAGGCCAGCCCAGAGAAGCAAGGACCCAGCTGCACAGCCACACCAAGTACACCAGGCACAGAAGCACAATTTACAGTCCTAACCAATGGTTTCATGTTTAGCCTCTTGCCCAGCACTGCCAAAGACCAGGCACAGTGAGTTCTCCAGCCTCTGGTCAATTTCTTCTGACATTTAAGAAACATGGGAAATAAATCTTGACATTTTTCTTATATTGAGGAAAATAAATAATCCTAAAATATCATTTGAACATTGATTTGATAATAGAGCAAAATGAACTATGTCTCTCCCGAGCCACTCTGGTGAATTGGGTTTCTCAACTGAAAAGTCAATTACAGCCCCTTCATATAAATAAGTAATTTATCTGAAAGGTCTGGAAACTAGATCATATGATGTTACAAATGAGCCAGCTGGAGCAAGTATGCCGAGTTATAGATCAATACTGGAGGGGTGAGGCCAGAAGGAACGGGCTTTCAAAAGATCCAGTCAAGAAAACAGGTAGAGATGCCAGCTCTCAGGTGAGGGGGAAATGTGAATTACTAAAGAAAAAGAGAGTGATGGCAATCCAAACATATTTTTAATGTTTTTAAATTATCCAGGAATTCAAACTGATTCCAATCATTCTGCTTAGGGTATTTCGTCACTCCATAATACAGACAGACAGAAGAATGCTGGACCCATCAAACTGATCCCCTCTCCTGGGCAATTTTTACTAATATTCTAAAGCAAAATGAAACCCTCCTATTTCACCCAGCCAAGTCTATAAACCAGTACTTCACTGCCTTCATTCTAGTTGCAGGATACTCAACAGAAACAATTAAAAAAATGTATTTTAAAAAAGAATATATAAGCTCCCCCACAAGATAGTGGAAAGAAGCCCAGCGGACACCATAAATGATAGAAATAGCTTGTCAGAGGCCACCACGTTGCACCTCAACAGAGCCAAAAGAATATGCACAGCTATGCTTCCAAATGCACAAAGCTTTTCTGAGCAGGAAGCTGTTTGCCTAGGACCTTTGCAGAAAGAATAAGCAAGGCGTTGGGGGACAAAAAAAAAATAAACTTAAACATGTCACTGGTTGAACGGTTTCAGCATGATGTGTGACGACTTTTATAATTAAAACCAATGTAGTTAAACTAAAACACACAAAACACTGTGTGCTTCCTCATGCTTCCGGACAAGTTCATGACTGACTCAGCCTCCTCTCCTGGCACCCTCCCACACAGAAAACAATAGCTAGCCTTGCAATCCACATGTCCCTGTGCCCTGGCTCACTCTCTAGTGCAGTCTAGATTGGCCTCTGCCCCTCTCTACACTTGTGTGTTTCCATCATACAAAATAATACCCAAGAATCAAAGCTACCCCAATAACACCCTTCTGCTTTCAAGGAGCACTCCTGATTTCTTAGGCAGCCCTTCAGTTTCCTGCCTCTACCCAGCTGCACTTCTTTTCCTTTATAAATGAGAGATCCAAATAAAATAGCTGCTGTCCAATCATGTTGAATTTCAGATAATCAAACAGCTTCCAAGTATAACTGTCCTAAATACCCCCCAACACAAACAGCACAGGCTCACTCAGGAGACTGCACTCCTCAGGCTCCACCGCACTGAGAGGCACACACGCTCCCTCACCCAGCTAAAGCCCAAGACAGGAAGATGGATGAGCACACATCCTGAAAACCCAAAGAAAGAGCTCCCTGACATCTAAATCCAGAACCAAATTCAGGGATATTGAGCCAGTCTCCCTGCAGCTCCCTCTTCTTAGGCTGCTCCCACCTTCCTATCTGATCCCGAATACTTGGAAGAAATTAAGAGATATCATTGCACAGTGAGGAACTGTTGACAGCTCTTACTTGCTCTCCATGAAATCAGACCAAGCCCAATGTGGTGATGCACACCTCTGATACAAAGAATACAGGCAGGAAGATGTGACTTGGAGACCAGTCAGGGCGGAAAATTAGACCATCTCAAAAAATAAAATACAAAAAAAAAAAAGAAAAGAAAGAAAAGAATTACTGGGGGAAAAGCTTTCGTGGTGGCACCCTGATTCCTATATGGTTCTCAGGATCCACCTCCCCACACAATAGTCAGCTAAGTCACAGTGCCATGACCTGCATCCTAATGCCAGCTTCAGATGCAGCAGGGAGGAACAGGCAGCATCGCCCATCCATTCCTGCAGGCAACCCCATGCAAGAGGGAAAGACAAAGTCACTATCATAGCAACATGGAATTCACAGGCAGTAAGGCTAAGATGAGCCATGTCGAGTTGGGGCTGTTAATGTTGAGATTTTTAACACTTTGACTGACTTAGGGAAGGGATCAGAAACACACAATCAGGCCAGGTAACAACTTGCCTCTTCCAGCCAGTATCTCATGTGCAGTTCTAGAACATGCCACAGCACTTAATGGGCTTGTTAAATAGACCTGTAGATAGTGGGGTGACTATGCACTTGTCTTCCGCATCTGCCTGGATCTTCCTGAGAATGATGTCCAACTTTTCATAGATTTCACAATACCTGGCACTGTCCTCAAACAGCACAAACATCTGGATGAATGATTGGGTGCTGTGGGAGCACATTCCACTCCTTCAGCCAATAGCCTTTAAGATACCGGCCCACTTGGGTGTGGTCTCTAATACTCTAAAAGCAGTTGTAAAGCAAGTGCCTGCTCTCTTGCTTTCTGCTTTTGCTTCTGCTCCCACTTCCAGCTGCTAGACTCTATTCCTGTGTGCGCAGAGGACTGTTATCTAGGACAGTGATCTGTAAGTTTTTCCTTAGATAAATAAGCCTTTTATTATTCATAATTCTGAACTGATATAGGATTATGTTGTGACTTCCATCATCATCTGGCAGCCGAACATTTGGTTTTAGAACCCCCACACACACCCCCACACACCCCCACCCCTGTACCTCTGCCTTGGCCTGTTGATAGGGCAGAACTTAGGTAGGCAGGGAGGACTGGACTGAATGCTGGGAGAAAGAAGGGCAGAATCAGGGATCCGCCATGGATCCGCTGCTGGAGATAGATGTGCTGAAACTGTGTTGGTATGACATGACCTCGTGTTGATACAGAGATTAATGGAGATGGGTTAAATTGGTATGTAAGAGTTAGCCAATAAGAAGTTAGAGTTAATGGGCCAAGCAGTGTTTTAATTAATACAGTCTCTGTGTGATTATTTGGGTCTAAGCTAGGTGGGCAGCTGGGAACGAACAAGCGGCTCACTCCTTCCTACAACTATGCCCACAGGAGGAATCCATTATCTACATCTTCTGGTTGACTCAACTGCATTGTTGTCTGTCTTATCTCTTTCAAGATCCCATTTGCATAACTTTTACTAGAGTACTTCATTATAACTATACTATTTAGTATTATCAGTTGCTGTTTTGAATTTCTTCCTGAGCCTACTTTATAAGTTAAGCTTTATGGCAGAATGTATAGGGAAAGACACAACATACATAGGATTGCTTCCACCTTCCACCTCGGAAATCATCTAGGGAACTCTGGAAACACTCCCACAAATACAGAGGGAAACTGCAGTGGACTGAAAGAATAGACAAAGCTGCTAAGTGAAAGCAAGATATTATTGTTGAACTCAAGTGTGAGAGTCAAGTTGCTAACTATCTTAAACTGTTAGGTGCAGAAGCATTTTCCCCACAAATGTCAGTTAATTTGGCAGATATTCACTCCAAAGAACAGGAATAAGATTCATCTTCTTCACAGAGATTATCACTGTGACCCTGACATTAGAACCAAACACAAGGACCCTTTCATCCCCTCTGGAGTCACAGGAAAGATAACAAACAGGAAGTGTTAGCAGTACCTGGTGATCTAAATGAAAATGACCCACAAAGCGAGTGGCACTATTAGAAGCTGAGACTTTCTTAGAGGAAGTGTGTCACTGGGGGTTGGTTTTGAGGTCTCAGAAGCTCAAGTCAGGCCTAGAGTGTCTAACAGCCTCTTCCGGCTGCCTGCAGATCCAGATGTAGAACTCTCAGCTACCTCTCCAGCACCATGTCTATCTGTGTACCATCATGCTTCCTATTATGACAACAATGGACTAAAACCTCTGAACTGTAAGTCAGCCCCAGTTCAGTGTTTTTCTTTATAAGAGTTGGCATGGTCATGGTGTCTCTTCAAAGCAATAAAACCCTAACTAAGACAAAGTGTGATGAGCCAAGTCTACAATCTTGGGTCTTGTAAAATTACAGGGAGGAGGACCAGGAGTTCAAGGTCATCCAGAGGCTAGCCTGAGCTACCTCAGACAGCCCCTCAAAAGAGATAAGATAGAGAAAGGGGAAGAAGGCAAGGAAGTGCTTACATCCATGTCTTTGGTATGTTTCCCCAAAACATACAACCAACAAACTCCTCTGCAAAGGGAGAATTTTAAAAAGATGGTATACAATTACCCACCAGCTGCTTACAAACATCTTTAATGCCTTTGCTGTTTACTTGTGTTCAAACATAAGTAACTATAACCCAAAGGTCTCCGTATACGATGACAGCACCATGAGACACGTGGAAAGAAATCCTCTGCACTTCCATCTACTTCTATAACTCTCTTCAGATTTATCCATATTCTAAAAAAATGTTCTCAATGAGAGTTTCTTTTGGGGTAGGATACAGTGACTGACCTGTGGAAAGAAGACTGATCCCTTTTATGACACCATCAACCAAATAAACTACCCAGGGGAGGGGCTGTTGAAATAAGAGCGGCGGGGCTGCGTCCCCAACACCCCAGCCGCTTGGCTAGCTCATGCCCGAAATAACAGCACACAAACTGTATTCATTTAAACACCGCTTGGCCCATGAACTCTAGCCCTTACAGGCTAATTCTCGCACCTGGACTAGACCATTTCTAATGATGTGTGTAAGCACCCCAAGGTGTGCTTACTGGGAAGATTCTAGCCTCCGTCCATCCTGGGTTGGAGCTGCCTGGGAGAGTGGAGCCTGGCGTCTCTGCTCCAGAGAGCAGAGCTGTCAAGTCTACCCGGGAGAGCTGAGCAGAGTCTGACCTCACTTTCTCTTCCGCCCAGCATCCTATTCTGTTTTCTCCTCCCCCCCTATGTTCTAAGCTATGAGGCCAAGCAGTTGGTTTATTATAATTAACCAATGACCTTCCTCCATCAAGAGGCAGTGACAGAAGTTCAGATTTAACTGCTGAACTTTTCCCCCATGACTTTTCGTGTCCAGTAACAGTGGAGTAAAGTACAACCCTGGCTTCTTGTAATCTTTCTTTCAAGGAGAACACTTACTCTTCATACTGCCAAGAGAAAAAGGTTTAACCTTGGTGGAGCAAGGGGATGGACCTGGGTTGATTCCTTGACTCCTGAGAGCATTGGGACTCTGAATATACTAACCAACTTAGCTGAGGCCTGGATTTCTTATCTGTATGCTGGATTTGAGTTAATCCTCTTACACACACCTTTGGGCAAACAAAACTAACTGCACAGCAATTGTGTGGCTATTGTGCTGATGTAAGATACCCCTCTGCATACTATGAATATGTTTTATTACCATTAGTTAATAAAGAAACTACTTTGGCAGGATAGAATATAGATGGGGTGGGACAGAGAGATGGTTCAGCAGTTAAGAGGACTGGTTGCTCTTCCAGAGGTCCTGAGTTCAATTCCCAGCAACCATATGATAGCTTGCAACCATTTATAATGAAATTTTTTACTGTATGTATATTTCTACTCTTATTTAAGGTATTATATTTATGTAGCTCACTTAAAATGTAATGTATAGTTAAGAAATACGAATTAATAGTCATCTATAATAGTCAAACTTATAATCATGTTAGTTAAGTCTTGTAGATATGCAGAGGTGTATATTTAGATGGATAGGTAATCTTCAGACACTTCAAAGACATACAGAATATGGCATTTAAGTGTTTTAAGAAAAAACTTTTCTTGACAATGAGACATGTCTTTTCATACTTCAGAGAAGATGATGGCCATCAAAAAAACTCTACATGGAGTTTACTTTCTTTACAGTAAAATTAAGCCACGGGGCAAGAAAGTACTCTTGCCTGTACTGCTTGATGGTATGCTGTATAAACTAAACATGCAGGACCCACAGGAAAAATAATGGCTGAACTTGCCAAAACAAGTTGGGACAGTCCTTCAGGGTTCCTGTTTCATGGAAGAGTCTGTCAGACATACTTCAGTACACAGAAGAAAGCAACTGGTAAATTTTGCCAAAATAGGTGGTTCAGTCCTAATTTTCTGCTTCACTGAGAAATCTCTATGTTACATAAGAACTTTGGGTGACTGTCCAGGCAACCAGATATCTCTGTCATTTCTAAAATTTTAGAAGTTGCTTACAGTGTACTTCCTGTTTACCATTATATCCTTCTGGGGTCTTTAATGGAGTTGAAGACTAGATAGTCATGATTATAGTTTTCCTTAATTATGATAAAAAATAAATTAGATATGAAACTTTTGATTAACAAAGATGAGATAGATGATAAAGTATTTTCTTTAACCTTGCCTAATACAAATGAACTAAATATTATAACTGTAATTCTTCCTAGATATCTGTTTTGGTATATGTAATCTTACTATATTAAAGTAAAACCCTTCCCTTTTAATTAGAAAGAAAAGGGGAGATGATGTGGGATTGCGCTCTGTATGCTGTGAATATGTTTTATTATCACTGGTCAATAAAGAAGCGGCTCTGGCCTATGGCACGATAGAATATAGCTAGGCAGGAAGTCCAAGCAGAGATGGAGAGAGAAAGAAGGCAGAGTTGGGGGAGACACAAGTAGCCACCAGAGACACAAGAAGTGAGGTAACAAGCCATGAGCTCATGGCAAAATATAGAATAATAAAAAGGGGTTAATTTAAGTTGTAAAAGCTAGTTCACAATAAGCCTGAACTAATAGGTCAAACAGTTTGTAATTAATATACATTTTTGTGTGGTTACTCAAGATTGGGTGTCCAGGAAATGAAAGCACTGCCTCTGGTTACAATACACTATGCTAACATACAAATTTTTACTAAAAGATATGACAGATAAATCAGGTATTCCAAGGCCAAGCAGACATCAGACATACATTTTGATTATGAAATCAAGATTTTTCCACTTATTCGACAAATGTTATTTTACTACTGTGTGCCCATACCAACTAAAGTTCTACAGATATACTAGTAAGCAAAACAGAATCAAGCACAGCTCTGCCCTGCCCAATGGGAGCCCCCATTCCAGAAGAGAGATTTATTTTATTACATTTCCCAATCCTTTCCCTAAATGAGTTAAAATGGAGGTAATATAGAAAATACATTTTACTATATTTTCCGCCCAAATCTTAGAAAAAATGAGGATAGATAGCTAATTTATGAAAAGCTTCAAAAGTTTTGGGTATGAAAAACTCTGTCTTCATCAGCAGGCTTGAGAGGCCACAGTTCATAAAAAGATTATCAGAACCATCAAGATTCTGTCACTTTTTAAAAATTTGGAAATTTCATCTGGTCATTCTGTCTCCATGCTGACTGTCCACGGGAAAGCCCTGCAGTGCAGTCTTTGTCCTCAGTGACTTCCCAGGGCAAAGCCTTGATGCCACTCATTTAAATTCGAAAACCAGAGCAGCCAGGGGCAGGATAGATGGACAAATATATGCTTCCTCTTTTAAGGCTTGCTGAGGGACAGAAGCATATAATTAAGAACTGTGCCCCATAGGAGCCTGTATGATTCGGCATGGCACACTAGACAACCCATAAAAGCAAAGTCACCTTGGAAGCTGATGATTCTCACCTCACCCAGGTCTGGGAAGCTGAACCAAAGGGAGCCTGGACTTTTGATGGCTTGGTCAGTAAAGCGAAGTTGCTCCCAAAACAGAAACATGATCATGATTTTATACTGAAGAGTAGATCACCAGGAAGTTCCTTTCCAAGAAAATCTTTGCATTCAGAACCCAACCAGTTGCCTCCCTCCGCCCAAACAGGTCCTGCTTGACAGAAACAGCTCTCTACTAGCCTGGTTCCTTCCAGACTGCACGGGTCACATGAGAAAACACCAGGCCTGAGTAGAACACTGGCCAAAGTGGAACAGAATAAAGCCGGTGCTGTCACACAAGGAGAGCCCTGTGGCTACTGAACACAATTCAAGGCTGACCCATATGCAGGGAATACCATTCTTGGTGCTCACCCAGTAAGGTAAAAACCAGCAAAGATTCCTACCCAGTTCTCCAACTCTGTCGCACACAAGAATATCCAGAAGGCTTTCCACAGCCCAGGCCCAGGCTGCACCCAAACCTATTAAATCTGGCCCTGAGGAGGAAACACTAGTTGAGAAGGTTATGCTCCAGTGACCCAATTTGTTTTTCTTCTCCACTCACCTATTAACAGTCTCAGAAGTTCAACCTATACCTCAACCAACAGTCAGAGGAGAGAACCCAAACTATAACGGGCCCTGCAGGAAACCAAATGGGCAAGAAGAAAACCATATGGGAGACTGGGAAAAGAACCAAGCAGATAAGCAGACCCTCAGCAGAATGTGCACTTCACAATGGTAGTGCAGGGCTATGAGACCAAAGATCTCAGGACCGGAGTCAGCTCCAAGTACTGGACCTCTAATCTGGGCTTTAACAACTCACTGCTCAGCCATAAGCTAGGGAAAATTGTGGGCTGCTCTGCCCCTCAGACTGGGCTAACAGGATGTGAGCACTCTGCAAGAAAGTATCTGTAATCTGCTGCCCAGACTTCAAGCAGAGTTCAGAGGAGTCCTTCCAGAGCCAGGTCTGGAGGAGACCCAGGTTCCTGATGTCCCCATGGCTCCAACTCCAATTTCCAGATCATTGGTTTTCATGGCTTGCCTAACTAAGTACTCCATGAAGTTGAAAGCTGCTTAGAAACAAGAAGACAATGAGCAAAGAAACATTTCTCAAAGACAACCCAATTGTGACAGGAAAGTGTAAGGGGAAATGGCCAAAGAAAACTGGGAGTGTAAATAAATCTAAGGAGAAGAGTGTTAAGCAGTTGTTGGAAACCAGAAGTTTGAAAATGTCATCCTTGGACTGCTGCTGCCAAGAAGTTCCCATTAGTGACTGCATTTTCAAAATCAGAAGATCTTACTCATGAATCTAGATTTCTGGTTTCTTTGGGAACACGGAGAGGGGTTTCACAGGACAACAGGAGCACAGTTAAGTGGGATCTCCCTGAAGGGATGCTCAGCTCCCCAAAGTCTAACTCAACTCACTCAAGTCTCCCAGTCTCACTCCCAGATGCATGACAGAGACCAGGCACGAAACAGGACAGAAGATGGGACGATAGCAATCTCAGAAGGAAGCTTCTGCCACCGGATGGTACCCAGTCTGGTACCCAGTCTAAAGGCTCTGGAGCTTCCCAGACCACTACATAAGTACATGGCTGGATTTCACTTTTTCCCCCACCACAGAGCCTTCAGGCAGAGACAGCATGAAAATGAGGGCCGATGTGAAGAAATTAACTACTTTCAACAAAATAAAATGTAATGCAACCTGTCGGAGGCAAATTCTGCATGACTGGGTCGGGTTTTCTAATTTCTCATTGAAGATGTTAAAATAGCCACTAAGGAGAGAGGGAGGTGCATTCTCTCCTTAGCACTGGGAATTCCTCTCTCCTTCCCTCCCCTTCTCTCCTTTATGTGCAGATTCCGCTTTCACTCTCTCCTTTTTTCTCCCTCTCCAGGTTGACCTGTAGTTCCCTAACTCTCAATCTTCTAACTCACTAACAGTTTCTTCACTTCCTAGTGTCAGGAAGAGGGTAACTTCTGCAAAATGGGGTTATTAATGACAGCTGAGCTGTGAACACCAGACAATACTAGCAGGTTGACAGGTTCTCAAAGCTTCACAATTTACCCCAGATTCCTTGAAAGCAAATACACTGCCACCTCTGAAAGGCAGAAGAAATGTCTTGTGGTGGGGCCAGAAGGACTGAAGTACACACAGAAGCTTCTAGATATCATCAACACTGCAGTGTTTTCTGAAGGATGAGAAGCCCTCGGCACTGATTCCACTGAACAAGCCTTATAAAACCAACAGAGCGGTGCCCTCCCTAGGACGGCAATGTGAGAGTAAAGGAAGTCTCGGGTTGCAGCTAGTGACACAGTTACACCTCTAATTGGACTTCATTTCAAGGAGAAGGTAACACACAAAGAAATGCCAGTGACTGTCTGGGGCAAGAGGTCTCATCCTGAGATAAGAGGATGACATCAAATGAGCAGTCCTACTTCTGTGTCACGCAAGTCCTCACCTCTCAAGTGTCACCTTTCTAATCTTTGATGATTACTAGTGAATTTTAATTCAACCTGCTTTCTCCAGCACAGTGAAGTGTCCACTGAGCCTCCTTCAGGGTCCAAGGCTACCGGGCTTACATTGGCAAAGCTTGAGAGACTCAAGGAAGCACTTGAAATAGGAAGCCCTCCAACACGAAGAGGCCCTTAGCTTCCTGGAGTCACTGAGGAGAGATGAGAATAGCCACAGTGTTTATAAAGATAAACGAGCAAATAGAACCACATCACATAAAACCCACACAAAAATCAAAGTACCGGCAGCATCTATGGAGCACAAGACTAACACGGAGCCATGATGAATTTTTTTCTGTCTCTAAACAAGGCCTCTGGACCCCCCAAGAGTTTTCCCTTCTCCTCGTACAATTATCCTCATTGGGCAATCCATAATTTGGCTCTGAGCTCTCTCTCCAAATACCTTCCCTGATGTTCCAAATCTCAGTGAGTCCTCAATTTCACTACAAGCTACAAAAGTACTACAGAACTTAGTACAACAAAAGTAGGGGCTATACCCAGCTTAAACACCATCATAGGGGACTCTGTAATACTAAATTTATTTGCATAATGATGCCAAAGTGTTATTTTACTTTTTCTTACACATTTCTGGTAGCTAATCAAAATATGTTAACATACATTAATCTTTCCTGTGTTTAAATTTATTTCAATTTCTAATTTGGTAAATTAGAATAAATTCTAAGAGCCCAGAAAAGATAAAGCTCTTTGGATTTTTCAGAAATTATTTTTATGAGTTTATTTGTAATTTGTGTGCATGGGTGTTCAAAGCCGAGACCAGAAAAGGCATCAGATTCCCTGGATCAAAAATTATAGATGGTTGTGAGCTGGGATAGAAGATGTGAATGTTGGGAATCAATCCCAGGTCCTCTGAAAGAGCAGACAGTGCTTTTAATTGCTGAGCCATGTCTCCAATCCATTAAATAAATTAGAAGAGCATTAGAGAGACTCCAAAGCAACACTGAGAACTGCTGGCCTAGTAAGGCACCTATCATCACCCACAATGTGTAAAATAATGAATCAAACAATCAATTGAGCAAACTTAGCTACAAATGTTTCAAAGACTTAAGGAATGTGGCACAGAAAATAGCCCGGCTTCATCTGTTACAAATGAGTGGCAGTTGCCTTGCAGAAGTCAAGAAGAAGAGGAAAGATGGCAAAAGCAAAACAAAGGACTACAAAATCTTCTGACTCTTCAGAATCAAGAACAAAAGAATTTAAGCCCAGATCAAATCAGAAACAACCAAGAAGCACTTAATGCTCCAGGAAAGGATGACAATTTTCCCCTGATTCTACAGTTTATTTTCTTAGCAGGAAAGGCAGACAATCTCAGAATTATTTATTAGTGACCAGTATACATTGAGATTCATGCAATCTCTTAACTTTAATCACCTGTAAAAGTCAAAATCAAAAGGCAGATCCCATACATCCAACATATAATGGCACAGGATATGTACATTACCATTCCAAAATGGAAGGGAGCATTGCAAGGAAAACTGAACCAAACCAAGATGGAAAAACAGCTGGGAAAACTCCAAACTCTGCATTCCCATGTCTGATGTTAAATCGCTCTCCAATCTCCAATTCCATTTAGCTTTACTGACTGCAAAACACTTCTTTCTCTTGGGCTGGGTTCACTCCCTGTTAGCAGCTCTCCTTGTCAGGTCTCCCACAACTCTGGCATCTCTAACATCTTGAGTTCATCAAGCCAATCCAAGCTTCAACTTCACAGCTTTACTCAATGGTCTCTCTACTAGGCCTCCATTTAGGGAGACCCCTGACACATGCCTGGTCTCAATAACTTAACTCTTTTCCAGAACGCCTTTTTTTATCCTTAACTCTAAACCCAGAACCACATGGGCAAAGCTGCCAAGTTCTGCTGCTGGATAGAGCTGAAATAACTCTCCCCCCCACCACCACCGCCGTTCAAATACATCTTAACCAGCTTTCTGTCTTTCACTGCCTAGGCTTGGCTGTCCTAAAACTGGCTCTGTAGACCAGGTTGGCCTCAAACTCAGAGACCTGCCAGCCTTGGCCTTCCCTTCCCAACCCAGTGCTGAAATTAAAGGTGTGCCCCACCACACCCCCTCTAAGCTTTTCTTATTTCCTTTTCACGAACTGGAAAATTGTGGAATCTTGCCCTGAGGTCACCACTCCCTTTATTCCATTTCTTAATCTGTTTATCTCCTTGAACACAGGATTTAGCTCCATTCTACTTCCTAGTGCTCTTTTTCTCCTCAAAACTTACATTTTATAATTTATCCTTCTAAGCTTGCTTCTTTTCATTCTAACTCTTTATAAGTGTGAACACTGGTAAACACATGACAGTGTCTATTCTAGGCCATTTGAGAGGCTCTCTGCCAATGGAACTAATTGAAAACTCTTCACTTTAGCTCAGGCAGACTATTCAGCCAAGGGCAAAAGGCAGCCACTTTCTTCACCAAAATATCACAAGAATGATCTCTAGGCAAGCACACTAAAATTCTCCTCTGAAACCTCCTGAGTGAGCCCCCGACAGTTCAAACAACTCTTAGCACCTACCTCTGTCGTCTATGCTCCTACTACTATGGCACATTAAGCAGTGCTTAAAGAATTCCACTGCTTCTCAAATCCTCAGTCCCAAGGTCTATATTACTCTAAACAAACAAAAGTATGGTAAGGCCTATCACAGCGATGCCCTAGTCCTGATACCCACCTCTGTCATACCTAGGGTATCTACTGCTCTGAACCTAGGGTATCTATTATCATGACCTGGCAACTCTTACCAGGAAAACATTTAATTAGGTTGGTTCACTTACAGTTTTAGAGGATTAGTCCATTATCACCATGATGGGGTTCATGGCAACTCAAAGCCCCTCCACCCACCCACAGTGAGATATTTCCTTCAACAAGGACATACCCACTCCAACAAAGCCACAACTACTAATAGTGCCACTCCCTATGAGCTTATGGGGGTCAATTACACTTACAACTACCACAGTGCCCCCAGGGAAAGCCTGCCTCTGGGGTGTGGCTATCCTTCCAGCACTGGGCCACTGATGTCATCAGAAGCAGTTGACACCAGTTCACCTCCACAGTTCACCTTCACTAGCAGGTACAGGCTGCTGTTGTTCTCAGTGCTAGTGGGAGGGGACCAATCACACCTACTAACAGTATTTTCGTGATTGTCCTATTTGAACAAGCCAATAATAGCTCACATAAGGACAAAATCTTTTAAAAAGCGGGAGGGGAGGTGTATAGACAGCCCAGAATCTACTTTTTTCTAACATTTCTGTGTGTACAAATGTGTTCATGTATGTGACTGCACGCACAACTACTGTAAGCGTATGGAGATAGAGGAGACTTCCGAGTCACTTCTCGCCCTCTACCAGAGGTCCCAGAGACCTACCTCAGTCATCAGGCTTGGTGGCAAGTGCCTTTAACTGCAGAGCTATCTCACAGCCCAGAATCTACTGTTGAAGAGTTTATCTCAACAGAATTTTCACCCTGCAGCTAGTCTTCATCAGGCTGAATCAGTTTCTCTTAGAAGTTTCCTGAGAGACGTCAAGTCCCTTTGGCAGGGAGCTTATGAAGTCATTTACCTGTGCCTCAGGCAGAAGTGACAAACA
Source organism: Alexandromys fortis (assembly GCF_014885135.2). Lineage (NCBI taxonomy): Eukaryota > Metazoa > Chordata > Mammalia > Rodentia > Cricetidae > Alexandromys > Alexandromys fortis. Next base: position 439,885 of record NW_026067989.1, read on the forward strand.
GAGTCACTGAGATTCTGAAAATGAGAATCAGCAGGTGCACTGCAGGGCGATCTCACAGGGCCAAGAGGGCCAGGAGATGGAAGCTCAGGAGAGCAGCCACTGTGGTGAGCTGTGACCCCTGAACCCGGAAGAGTTTGTGATTCTCTTCCTGAGTGTCTCAGTCCTCTGGGGACCTTTCACCGCCCAGCTCAGCCCCAGGGAAAGAGAACTGCGTTAGACAACAACTGTGGCACTGTCTCGCATTCAAAGTTCATATTTTACCAGCTTCTCTAGACAACAATTTCACACATTTGTGCTTTTCAGGATATGCATCATATAACTGGTTTAGCAGGTAACAGACATCTTTTTTAGATAATGGAATTGAGAGCAAAAAATAGCAGTGTGCACTGGACTGGGAAATGCCTTGCTGTAGAGCTGTGAGACGCACACCATTCTGAACAATCAGCAGCGCTTCCAAAACTCAAAACGCCTTCATTTCAAAACCATGAAAATGACTCTCCACTAGGAGGAGAGAAACTGCCATAAATGACCCGTATAATCATAACCATTTTATCAGGAGACCTGGGATGCACCTTTCGTGGGCAGCAGGTGTAATCTGAAGTGAACTATCCTTCTACACAGAAGTATCTCTCTCAAGAGACTTGCTAATTACAAAGAAAAAAGAAACAATACCAGTACAGGAATGAAATGGATGATGCGCTAACCAGGTAATCAAAGTCAGCATTATCAGTAATAAGACATAGTGATATGCAGACTTGACGTATACCACAGGAAAAGTATGAAATCACTTATGTGGTGCTCTTGCCAAAATGCATTAATTCAAATGAATCATAAAAATCACCAAAACCAATTGAAGATCATTCTAATGTACTTGTGTGTAAAATTCTCCAAAAAAAAAAAAAGTTTAATAATGATGAAAAATGAAGGAAAAAACCCATAAGGTCATGAAAACTAAGAGAAGCCTAAACTCTGTCTGAGGCCAGTTATGCGAGACACCAATGACGGGACACGTTGATCCTGAACTGGATCACAGACCAGGAAATGTAAGGAAGCCAGCGAAATGCCAATAGCATCTACTCAGCAGCACTGTGCCGATCTAAATCTCTTGGCTTTTGATCACTGTATCATGTGAGAGACTAACATTAGGGGGAAGGTGGGTGGCAAGCTGAAGAGTACATGCTTAAAACTTTACTTAAGTCTAAAACTATACTAAAAAAAAAAACACTTTTTCTGTGGAAAAGACAAGAGTAAGCTATCTCATATCATTTAAGCACAGTACACATTGTACCTCCAATTCTCTAACCTTAACAGTTAAAGCATGACAGTGACTGTGCAAATTCCCCCTAATAAATGTAATAAATGGCAAGGATGTGAAGCTATAATCCTTTGCCCAAAACTTACATGCTTCTAACACCCGACAAGAATGGTTAAGATTCCCTTTTCTCCTCACAGACAGCAACAAGGGTGATCTACAGAGATGAAGACCATGGAGCCCTGGTTCCTTACAGGTTCCTACTGGCATTCACAGCAATTAAAGACATGGGTGGGGCAGATGGGGGCGGACATTGATGCAGCAAAATTCCCTGAGTGCTGGAGTCTGCAGGTACCTTTTGTAAGCCCTGAGGAAATGCAAACAAGACCCACATAGTTCCTGTTCTTGTGAAGCTCCTGTAATAGAGGAGCAGCAACTGGATACATCACCCTTGTGCAGGGACATAGAAAGTTAGAAGATACTAGGAAGCCCGAAATCCAGAGTAACCTGGTAACTGTTTCCTGGAGGAAGGGGCATTTGAGTCAGGCTCCCACTTGTAGACCAGGCTGGCCTCTCCCTAGAACTCACAGAGATCCCCCTACCTCTGCTTCCTGAGTGCTGGGATTAAAGGCATGCACCACCACTGCCCGGCTCTGATCCTCAGTTTCTGAGCTAATAGCAGGATTGCTGCTAAGGGTTATATAAGATAATGATGATGCAGGACTGAGAATTCCTAGCAAACGAATGAGCAGACAGGAATAGTTCACTCTCAAGACCATTACAATGAAAGCACTAACTTCTCCGGGTATTCCAAATCCCGTACGCCCCATTGAAATGGACACCAAGTGTCTGAAAAGACTGCTGATCATAGACACACACTTGCCCTCCACTAGGCAGAACAATGAATAATAACTGTAGCTGCCAATGGGAAGCACAAAGGCTCACAAAAGAAAGCCAGCAAAGGAGTAAAGGGAAGTTTGGGATCTGGCTCCACCTGTCATGAACAGCTACCAAAATCCTAGCAAGACATGACTGACTTCCCATTATGAATCCCCCTCCCCCCCCCCGCGCCTACTTTTTCATCACTTGAGCTTGACAGAAGGCATCAAAGCTGAAAATGAACTCAAGACTCAGTGGTCAGTAGGAGCTCATGTCACAGAACGCTGTGATAGCCTCCCTCAGGATGGTGGTAAGTAGAATTAGCATGTTCTTTGTGTGTCAGGCAGGCTGTGCAAGAACCTGAGAGACAATACAAGGCTTTAAACTAACATGAGCAAATAATAATGAAACAATGGTTATTATTATTTAACATAAACCAATCTCAGACCCAAGCCCTTTATAATTGGTAACTTCGCGTCCTTCTTCCTCTGACAGAAGCCATGCACATGCTGAGTCTCTCCTAGGTAAGTACCTGAACACACTTGCTCTTACTCTCTCACACACAGCCTGTTTGCAGTAAAGTATAACCACAAGTATGTGAGAAATACTCTAAGTCTTCAATGAACACTTTAAAAACACTGGTGCCCAATAAACGTAAGAATACTAAGCTATTTTTGGGAGATCTTATATCACATCACGGCTCTTTTGCTTCACCTGTCAAGCTCACCTGAGGCAAAGACAAACCTTCCATGTGCTCCAGACTCCGGCCTCAGTGACAGTGGGTAGCACCCTTCCCGCAGAAGCCCAGGGAAGCATCCCAGCTCTCCATGCACAGCCTGGAAACCCATTTTCCTACCCACAGACCCTCACCACTTCCCTCTTTTCCCCTTTATCCTCTGCATGTGGACCGCCAACCTCCCCGCCCCCAACTCCGCAACAGATTAGGATTTTTTTTTCTTTTTTGAAAACAAAACACCTGTACTCTGTCACACCTCAGCCCTCTACTTTGTCCGGTGAGGCACAGCAGCCCTGTCTCAAAAAAAGAGGAGAGCTGCTTCAGAACAGGCTAGGGAACAGGTTCTCTTCCCAACCCCTCCCCTCCACCCCTGCCCAGTCCTTGTTTTCCTGAGACCACTCATCCCCCACTCCTTCTCTTCCTGAGCACCCCCACTCCTTCTCTTCCTGAGCCTTCTCTCCCTTGCTATCTTCCCTCTCCCTATTCTCAGGAACGCAGTTAACAGGTGCCATTCTGTGCCTGTGCAGCCCACACCTGAAGACACACCTGCAGCCACCACAGCTCTTCACTCCTCACACCTGAAGACACACCTGCAGCCACCACAGCTCTTCACTCCTCACACCTGAAGACACACCTGCAGCCACCACAGCTCTTCACTCCTCACACCTGAAGACACACCTGCAGCCACCACAGCTCTTCACTCCTCACACCGCAGTCCCTCCAGCACCGTCCTACTGAGAGCCTAAGCTGCCAGTGGACTTGGTCTGGACCCACACAACCTCCAAGGCTGGCGAGCTAATCACCAGCCTCCCTCCTCTCCATGTCCCTTCTCTCCACACTAGGTGGTCTGGTCTGTCTGTCTCAGGCAGGGTTACTATTACTATGATGAATTACCATAACCCCAAAAGCAAGTTTGGGAGGAAAGCCTTTATTTGAATTACACTTCCACACCATAATCTGTCCCTGAAGGAAGGTGGGACAGGAACTCAAACAGGGCAGGGAGCCGGAAGTAGCAGCTGATACCGAGGCCATGGATGGATGCTGATTACTAGCTTACTCCCCACAGCTTGCTCAGAGCCTGCTTTCTCATAGAACCCAGGACCACAAGTCCAGGGGTGGCCCTACCCACAATGGTTGTGCCCTCTTGCACCAACCACTAATTAGGAAAACGTTTCACAGGCTTCCTACAATCTTTTCGTTGTTTTGTTTTGTTTTTCAAGATAGGGTTTCTCTGTGTAGTCCTGGTTGTTCTGAAACTCGCACCAGGCTGGCCTCGAGCTCCCAGAGATCCGAGTGCCTTATGGAGGCATTGTCTTGATCATCCTCTCAGATAGCTGTGTCAAGTTGACAGACAACTAGTGAGCACAGGGTCCCTGCTGCCTCCCTACCTGGTGACTGCCATGATGAGCAATGGTGGCGCAGGATTGCTGACAGGTTACTGTGCATACGGGGTTTGCCACACACCCTATCACTTCAGCTTCTGCCCAACAACCTATGCAACACTATCTGAAGGCACGGGCTCTCAAATGGGATGTCAGGACTTTGTTATAATCTTAACATTGATCGAGGAGCCCTAAGAATTCTTGTATGTGTGTGTTACATGTACATATTCATACATGTACTGTGTGAGGTTATTTGTTTAAGTATGCTAATGTGGAGGAGAAAGGTTAATGTAGGGGGCTTCCTTGACTGCTTGCTACCAAATTTTTTGAGATGGAGTCTCTCACTGAAGCTGGAGCTCACTGGCGCTGCTAGGCTCAGCAAGTACTTTTTCAACGTGATCCATCTCCTCAGGCCCCAGTAAGAATTTTTATTAATTTTGTAAACAAAATGCAAATAACAGCCCACAGAGCCAGGACAATATCATACACTGTGCGATTCTGGAAAACTCCACTGTATGTTTATGAAATGAAATCAAGAAAAAATAGCAGCAAATAGCATCCATATTAGTTCCTTTTCAGTCTCTATGACCAACATACTTGACACAGGTTTAGGAAAGTTTATTTCCATTCATGGCTTCAGAGGGTCTCAGTCTATCACATCAAGGAGGGTATAGAGGAACAGCTCAGTTAATGACTGGAAAGGTCTACATCTAGGGACCCACTTCTGGCACTCGGGTTTCACCTCCTAAAAGTTCCACAGCCTCGCAAAATAGTGCCAGCAACTGGAGAAAAAGTGTGCAAAACACAAATCCGTGGGGACAATTTATAATGCAAAACATGACCTGTATGCCCATTAGCCAGCGAAAGTCAAAGCTGAAAAGGCTAACAGCAACTCAGCATTGTCATAAAATGGTTCTCAATTAATGATACCCCCCAACAATCTCAATGAGTCCCAGCTGTCTCTAAAACAAATCCAGAATACCATGATTTAAGCAAAGGGAAACTGAGCCTTACAAAGAATAAGCAACTGATGACTCTCATCTTGGTTACACAGCTCCGCTGCCCCCTCATTTATCTCTTTTTTTCTTCACTATAGTGATAGCTCTCAGTTCCACCAAAGCAAGCAATACCTTCCAGTACCGCCCCTACAAGCCTACACAGAAGAGCCAATAACCACCTCAGCTCCTACTGCCTGCATTCCCACCAGCACCAACTATGTACCTCCCCATCCCCGTCAGCACTTGCACAAACATTCTTCTGCCTAATGAAGTCCTAAACCTTAAGCCATCTTTTATTCTTCAGCCTTTTTGCATGCTGACTGTTCTTCATGATTTCTCATGCAACAATAAAGCCGAGGATATAAAAAAATGTATATGTAATGGCCCCACACAAGCAGAGAAGGAACAGACTGTATGCAAACACCACAAAACTTGGCAAGCAGACATCTCTGATTTATGGAACTTCGAGGGATTTACAACTTAAATTCCTTTGGTACACATCTATGGACAACACATCGTCTTAGTTTGCTTTCTATTGCTATAATAAAATGCCAAGACCAAAGCAACCTCGGGGAGAAAAAGACTGATTTCACTTTACAACTCCCAGGTCACACTCAATCGTTATGGGAAATCAGGGCAAAAACTCAAGGCAGGAACCTGGAGGCAGGAACTGAAGCAGACGCCATGGGAGATGCTACTGACTGACCTGTTCTCCATGGTTCACTCAGCCTGCTTTCTTAAACAATCCAGGACTACCAGCCCAGGGATGGCACCACCCCAGTGGGCCAGGCCCTTCCACCACTAATTAAGACAATGCCCTCACAGCCTTGCCTATATTGCCAACCTGAGGCTTTGAAGCACTTAAAACAACTGAGTAATGAAAATTTTTATTTTAAAGTTTAAATGGCCAACAGCAACCATACTGACAGGACTCTGAACTCTGCCTTCTGACTCTCAAAAATACATTAAAATCCTGAAACTTATTCCTACCTACATCACTGGCACCCCATGCCCTCCCTTCATCGAAGTCTTCTGTACATTGGGAAGACTTTAATCCAGGTGTGAAGGACTTCTTCAGGAAACTGAAATAAGATAGACAGGCTTAAATCCCAATGTTCTATATGACTGTGGGCTGATTGTTTCCCTCTCTGAGCTTTGGTCCTCAAATGGAGAATGGGCTTGCAATGCCAGCTATCAAAGAGCTTAACCAGCTATTGTATTTGATAAATGGTCCCTGGTAATATTCCTGCAGTGCTCAACTACAACTCTAACTTGCTTAAGACCCCAGAAACTTCTCTCCAAGACCCTGGAGTCCCTCGGGTGCTACATCTTAACCTCAAGGGCATTCCATCAGTATTGTTGGATGTCTGTGCCTCCACAACCACCAGACCAGCAAGTCCCTAAGGCCCAAGACCTCTGTCATCTGACAGGCCTTGGACAAGTGTCCGTACACAGGGCTCTGATGGAACCAATGTTAGCTCAGGCCAGCGCTGTCATCCAAGAGGCCTCAGTCGCCCCTCTATACAGGGAGGACAAAAGGCCCATAGTGTTTGCCTAGCATGCATGAAGACCTGGGTTTGCACCCCAACACTGCATCAAACAAGGCAAGGAAGAATAACCCAAACAAAGCACTCAGAAGACGGAGACAGGAGGATCAGAAGTCTAAAGTTGTTCTCAGTTACTTACCAAGTTCAAAGCCAGTCTCAGAAGAAGTTTTCAGAAGAAAAGACAAAGAAAAAAAAAGGCTAGGTCAGTCATTGTCTTTTGGTGGAAGGAAGAAAGGAGAATGCCAAGCTGAAAAGATAAGAGACTCACATGGAGCCTGGCGGGGAACAGTGTCTGGACAGGTTCCTCCCATCTTCCATCCAGGACACACCCGCCCACATGTCCTCCCAGACTGACCAGCAACTACCTTTCTTTGGATCTTATCTTGATCCTAAAAGGGAAGGACAACTTGGCTGAACCCTAAAGAAAATGATCCCAATCAAAATGCCACTGGCACTTTTTTCTTCTCCTTTGAACTAGAGTGCTAGGAGGGTAAACTGGACCTGTGATGCTTATCAGGAAGGCTAAGGTCCTGAAGAAAAGCGAAAGCAGAAGCTGACCTGCCTTCTGGAGCACAGCATGTTACAAGAAAAGGCCACAAGGTAGGACATGGCCAGCACTTGGTAAATATTTCTTTTTATACCTTCTTTGAATCAAAAAGTCACAATTAATAAACTGTGATAACCATGATAAGAAGATGGGTACGTGGAAGAGAGGAAGAAGAGGAGGAGGAAGAAGTAATATGTGGTGATATGATGCCAGGAATGCAACCCAGATCCTTGAACATGCTAGGCAAGTGTTCCCCTGTGAGCCTCACCATCAGCTCTACCACAGGGCATCTGCGTGGAGCCCCTGCTATGTCAGGCACCAAGTGACCGGTCCATCTTCTTGTCTCCATCATTAGACCCCTACTCTGTGTCTGCCTCACTGCCAACTGCAACACATCCGTCCACCTGAGACCACCCTAGTCATCTAAAACAAGCATTTTAAATAAAATGATACAATAATCTAGAATAGGAAATATTTGAGGAAATTGTAAATGTGTGTAAATACCTCATGTGTCCTCTCAATTATCTACAAACCAACAATTTAAAGTGTATTTCTCCTTGTTAATCAGTCAACAAGAAGCCCAGATTTGCCAGAATGCTTAAGGTATCTATAATTATTAGCACATCTTACAGGCAAAAAAAAAAAAAAAAAAAAAAAAAACCTGACACTTATGACAATTAAGTTTCTTGCTCAAACTTACGTTGTTTAGAAACGCAACCAAAAATTTAACTCAAGACCTTCTGCCCTAAGGCTCTGACCCTCTTACAGTATCGAGGACCCTGAATGAACATCAAGGTTTTCATGAAGTATCAGTCATCCAGCTCTTCAGGAACAGAGTGAGAAAGACAGAAAGTTCAAGGCCTGCCTATGCTACACAGTGGGTTCAAACCAGCCTGGGGAATCTGTTCACAATAAAGTGACTAGATTCTGCCTCAAAACTGAAAGTGTTAAGAGGCCTGGGGATGTAGTTCAGTGGTAGAGATGTTTATTCAGATGCATGAGACCCTTGATTCAATGCCTAAGACTTCAAACAAAATAGACAAAAAAAAAAAAAAAAAAAAAACTAAGAAGGGAAATTAACAAGAAATGGAAAAATTGGTCACGAGATTATCTTGTCCTTATCTTCCTCTGTGTTTTCTTGGGGGCGGGAGGGATTGAAATTAATATTTTAATACAGGATCTAACTCTGTAGTCTAAGCTGGACTAAATTGGTGACCCTCCTGTCTCAACTTCCAGAGGGTTGAAATTGCAAATGTGAGCCACCATGCCCAGTTTGTTACTTCTCCAAAGAAAAAGAAAAAAAATAGAACCTATAAGATTACAGAAAAGATGAAATTAATAGAACAATAAAAGAAGTCCCAAAGAAAAAGTTAGATAATATATAAAATGTTAAACTTCTGCCTATAAAACGTATGAGCAAAATTTTGCATCTGCTAATGGCTTACTCATTTTTAAAAGTATTAAGGCCCTATATTGGGCAAGTCAATTACATGCTACATACAAGTCTCAATAATTGTACTTCAGATACAATTTGAATAATTTGACATTCAGATGCTAAAACCTTACCAAGGCCCAATGACACAGTTTTAATTCAGGAAGGCAAAACCCTTTTAAATGGGTTTATCATACTCATAAAACAGGCCCAAGGAATTTGTCCCTTGCCCCATGAGAGTACAAAAACAAAGGTGCCTTCCTCAGACAACCTATCAGTCAGTACCTTGAGCTTGGACTTGCGGCACCCAGGATCATAAGGTATAAATGTCTGTCGTTTTCAAGTCGCCCAGTTTTGTGATATTTTTTATAGCACCCTTAATGGACTGAGGCATTGTCTCTCAATCGGTAAAAATAGAATTACAGTATGTCTATTCTAAAAGGTGTGTAAGAATTTGCTAGCACAGAGGATACCCTCATAAAGATGTCTCACTTGAGCTACACAGTGAATTCAAGGCCAGACTAGGCAACCTGATCAAAATAAAAAGGGAGAGTCCATATACTCAAATATGGAGTATAAAGATGACCAGGGCTGAGCCGGGCAGTGGTGGTGCAAATCTTTAATCCCAGCACTCATGAGGCAGAGGCAGATGGGATCTTTGAGTGTTTAAGGCCAGCCTGGTCTGCCAGAGCTAGTTCCAGGAAACCCTGTCGAAAGAGAGAGAGAGAGAGAGAGAGAGAGAGAGAGAGAGAGAGAGAGAGAGAGAGAGAGAGAGAGAGAGAGGAGAAAAAAAGAAAAAGATGGTCAGGGCTCTAGCTCATCTAGTTCAGTAGTAATGCATACAATACACAAAGCCTGCAATGTGCACACAAAGCCCTGGGGTCAATTCCTAATATACAACAAAAGAGGAGGAGAAAGAAGAGGAGGAAGAGGAGAAGAAGGACAAACAGGAAATAAACAAGTCAGCTACTGAATTAGGATCTCTGCATCTGGAATGACAAGTCCTGCCACATAAACCAGTAGGCAGTAAAAACAACATGGCTGGGATCAAATGTTCACAAAGAGAAGACAGAGAGCTGCAGACTCAGGACTCAGGCAAACTCAGATTGCCGCCCCCCACCCCCCTCTCCCCCACTTCTTCAGATAGCTCCAAGAGAGCACTCACTTCATTCCAGGCCTCTTTTTGCCTTTGGTGCTGCAGCCTGAAGCTTTTTTACTTAAAATATTAACTTGAAACAACCACTAAATAAATAAATAACAACTTCCTTCAGTTGTCTCCAACAACTCTTCCCAGCCAGAGCCAATGGCCCTAAGTAGTTTTTAAAAGTCACACAAGCAAGTTTTTAATTATTACAATTAGGCATAAATATGAAAATTCAAATAGTAAAAGAGGACAAAGAAAAACATTCCACCTTTGCATCCATCTTCCTTCACAGAGGCACCACTGTTGGGTTCCTTGTACACTGCTCCCCACAGTCCAAGCTGGCTCTCTGTAGTTTTTCACCCATATATACATACACTCTGTTCTACTCTGTGTGTGTGTGTGTGTGTGTGTGTGTGTGTGTGTGTGTCTTTCTCTGCTCAGTCTTCTATCTTGGCATTAGTTCATTTATGATGAGTCCACACTTCCTACGAGCCACAAATGATTCCACCGCATGACTTTGGTTACAATTTTAACAAATCTCCTGTGTTTCTATATTCTCATTGTTACAACAAGAAAAATTCATAAGCAACACCATGCTTATAAACACATCTTTGTAAATAAAAACCCCGATCCATATATTAAATACGTAAAACAAATGAAGCTACCAGGGCAGTGGTAAAACCAGTTACTTCCAATCACCACCATACCCTGCAGGACTTATAAATTAGGTCAAATACTTTAGGTTGACATTAGCGTCTCTCTTTCTACTTCACTGCCACTTTCTGGATCACCGGATCCTGAAACTATACTTAGGACAGTTACTGGTACCCTCCCCTCTTAGACCAAGAGCCTCCTCATTTTAGCAACATTTGATACCAACAGCTACCACAGCTTTCAAGGGCCTCCTGCTCCTGTCAGAACAATGTACTGTGCTGGTTCATTTCCATGGCAGCCAGCCCTTCTTCTCCCTGGAACCCTAAAGACAGGCAGAGCCAATCTCGGACTCCCTTTCTCCTCTATAGATTGCCACGTGATAATCCCGGAAGCGTGGAGACTTTACCCGGATCCCAACTGTCTGCTGATCACCTCGAGCAAGAAACATGATGTCCTTGTCCCCACACTTCAAAGAACAAGTTAAATATGCATGCAGCTCTGGCTGTCAGACACTCACTCACTGGACCACACAAATCTGACGGGCTGAGACTGCTCTCAAGCCTTTCCAGCTCTTTGAACAGAACGCTTCAACTAATGACTCTCATGGTCTCCCCCTTTCTTCTCCTTCCCGTGCGACGGAGTTGCCAGATTCTACCAAACCTACCGGGGAAATGCCTTGGTGTATCTACCCTACCTGTGGGTTAGATCATTGCTTCCTTAGCTTCTGTCCCAATCCTGATGCCACCAGAATTACTTGCTGGGCACCAACACCACATCTGCCTGCCTTCTCAGGCATATGGCTTCTGTAATCGTTTCCTGCCTCGGGGGCCTGGACTCAAGGCCTACCCTGAAAAGACACTCACAGCACCCCTCCAGACGGTCCAAGTCACTCAATTTTGCCAATATATCCTCATCCCTCCCTCACTAGACAATGGGCTCCTAGAAGACACTTACCAACACCTCATCTGCTGGCTACTCCAGAACCCAGCATGATGCCGTCCATTTGTCCATTAATAAGAGTTTTCTAAAGTTACCTGATACCATTTTCTAGCACATGTTCATATTACTCCAAAAAAGAACTCTTTATAATGTAAATCTTTACTAAAAAAAATATTTATTTTAAAGCCAACTAAAAGACTTTGGGGTCTATTTATTTTGTATGACTATGTGTGTAAAGAAACAGATACACTCCTGGGACTCACTCTCATACACTCATATACACATCAAATGCCCTAAAAAGTTGTAGAAGTAACTTGAAAATCGCACAAGCAAAACTTCCAAAAGCACCGGTATTTAATGGCTATGTATCAAGATATTTTTTCTACTTGCCAATAGGAAAACAGATTCAAGAGAGACCAGTAAAATCTCTTGACTTTATGATCCTAATCGGCTGTCAGAACAAGCAAACACTGAGCTCTGAAGCTGACAATATGACTCAGAGAGAAAGGCCATATGGTAAGTCAAATGTCCAAGAACTGAAACAGCAATAAACACAAATGCTTTTGTGTGACCTCTGCCCGTCAACTTGGAGGGCATCCACTTAGATGTCCGTCGTTCTCTGAAGCTAAACTCACTGAGAAGTTAACTTTCTGACTATATCGTTCTAAACTGATAAAGAAGTCACTGAAAAGGGTTTCAGAAAGTCAAAAGAGGAGAGTCATGCTGCAAAGCACTACTTTGTAGGAAAATACACTCTAAATGTATTCGCCACTTGTGCCCCCTTAACAGCCTTAGTCAAAAGCCACGTGACTCTCCTTCAAGGAGTCAAAACTTTGTTGAAGTTTCCTCATGCCCCCGTGTAAACCTTAAGAACTGCTAAGTTACTGATTGGGTCCACGTTCATGGGCTGGAAAACCTCTCCGGATTAAAAAGTAGCATGATTAACAGAGACGTCTGAGTTGGCACAAACGAGGGTATGCCTGACAGCTCGGGGAGCCCCTCACACTTCCATGACCTCCCAAATATTTCACTTCACGAACGTGGTCCCTTGGTGTTTTTTTTTTTTTTTTTAAAGGGCGAACAAACTAGCCTCACGTTACTGGGATGGGTACGGTACAGGGAATTTCCCCAGCCTCGCAAACACTTTCCCTCAGAGTCCCCTTTTCAACACAGGAGACCTTTCCTCATCCGGGCCACCACGGCCACTGGCAGGACCAGGAGGCTTAGGGGTTTGTCCCTTTTAAGTCCAGATTGGCCTGTGAGCGGAGCTGGAGACCGGCTGCCCGGGGTTGGGGTGTGGCGAGGTTGGGGGGCGGGCGGCCCCACTCACCTGCGATTCATGGGCCGGACTCTCACGGCCACCTTGACCGATGCCATGGCTCATCACGGCCCGGCCCGCGGGGGCTCCCACCAGGCCTGCACCCCGCGGCCGCCGGCCACTCCAGCAACTGTGCCCGAGCCCCCGCCCACTTCCCTCTCACCCGCCCCTCGGCAGGGGCCGACCAGGAGTTGCTAGGCGGCCACACCTGCCAGGCCACTGAGCATGCCCAGAACGGCTCCGGCCCGCGTGATCCGCGCACCGGGGTTTGGCTGCTGCCCACGGTGCGGAGGGGCGGAGCCCGGAAGCCTGGGCACCGCCTCCTGGGTGGCCTCGCCTAGGAGTCGAAGGCAACCAGCTGTGCTCACCAACTAACTGGCAAAGCTAAACCCTGTCAGGCCCTGAGAAACAAGGAAAAGGAAGATCACTGTATTTAGGATCTTCTCAAGGAATCCGAGGAATTCATTGCCGAAAACGAACTTTGCAACCATTAACATGGGATCTGGCTTTTTTCAGCCCGTGCTAATCAACTCATCTGTCTTGCTGAGAAGCAAACAGTCGTACAATCTTACAGGGGGAACTCCTAGAGACTTCCCTGATTCTTGAGAAAGGTCTAAGCATGTGTTCTGAACCCCACAATTTAAGATACCAAGGAAACAAAGGATCGAGGATGTTTCGGGCAGATAGGAGGAGTTTTTGCATTTTTATGAGTTTGGCGGTTTAACTTTAGTCATAGGGGGACCAAACGTGAGGACCTGTGTGCTCTTTCTTAAGAGTTAAAGCCTTTAGCAGTAATGACCTCTTACCATACTCTCTTGCTATAAATTCATTCATTTGGCCCTGCCATCTTACAACCCTCATCTCCACCTGTGCTCACAAAAACTCAGGCATCAACTGTCTTCTTCCTTCCCCATTCAGGGCAGCTCACGACTTGCAGATCAGCTCTCCTCTGAGACCCTGACGTTCTACCTCTGGACTCGCTGATAAAAGAGTGTAACACAAACGGACTTACACTACCTAGCCCTCGAGGTCTCTAACCCGGTCACCAGAGAACGTTCTACCCTCAGGACCTTCATATCCCCGCTCCCGGGCGTAGGACTCGGGTTCAAAAGGACTCTTCTAGAGAGCTCAGTCGTGATGCTCCCACACTCTCTGCAGAAAGCCAAAGCGGGCTCCCAGTTGTTAGTTCCAGCTACAAAACTAGCTTTGAGTCTTCCAGTCTTGCGTTGGCGGGCGCTCAACTCCGAGGTGGCTGCCTCGCCTGCAGATCTGGAACCCCGAGAGTTTAGAAAATGGACTGAGATGGTATGTCTGCCAACGTATTGTCCACTAGCTCCAGGAACCGTCATTTCATCGGCTTTCCTAGAATCCTACAAGCTAAGTTAGAATCAGAGCGTCCCCTTTGTTCGGGACCCCAACAAAGCCGAGAGGCTACTGCTAGGGTAGCTTAGCAATGGGTGCAGAGTCAACCAATGAAGGGCAGGAAAGCTCGGAGTGCTGGAATAGATGAGCGTGCGCAGTAACAGAAACTGCCGGCTAGCCTAGGCGCCGCGGTTAGCCAAGCAGCTTGCCGCTTTCGCAGTCACAGGCAGGGGCGGAGCCCGCCGTCTATGGGAGCTGTATAGGGACAAACTGTGGGATGTGCTCTGGGGCGGCAAGACTTCAACACCCAGAAAGCCAGTTACAGGTGGAAGACGTCTGTACTCAAGTCAACCGCCGCAAAATCCACCCCACTCTGAAGGACAACAGTGTTGAGCTGTAGTTTACTTGTTAGGCTGATTTCCTGTACCTGATTTTTATTTGCGTTTGGGGTTATACAAGCCGGTCTGTCCACTATTTCCAGCAACCTGCATGTTTATAATCCTCTGCTTCCAGCACATTGCTATTGGACACAAAACAGGCAAGGTGCAGCTGCCCACGGAACCCAATCAGCAGGTCTGCAGATCTTAAATTAGAAGCAGTGAGGTTTTTCACCACAGACCTGATTAAATAGGCACTCCCTTGATTAAGAGAGGGAGAGAGAAAAGAGAGAAGAGAGGAGAGAAGAGAAGGAAAGAGGGAGGGAGGGAGGGGGGGAGGGAGGGAGGAAGGNAGAGAGAGAGAGAGAGAGAGAGAGAGAGAGAGAGAAAGAGAGAATATGCTTGTATGCTTTTATAGTGTAGGGAGGGAGGGAGGGAGGGAGGGAGGGAGGGAGGGAGGGAGGAGAAGAGAGGGAAAGAGAGAAAGAGATAAAGAAAATTACAGAGTGAATGGGGTGGATTTATAAGATAAGGGGCTTGCTCTTCTCAACTTTAGTGAATGCTCTGGTACCTCTTTTGTTTCCATCTTCAGAAATGTTAGACAGACTTCCAGGATTTTACCTACACGGAAGCTTCCTCTGGAACTCAAGTATTGAGGATCTCCAAACCCTGAGCAAAGCATCAGTGTGTATAAGGACACCTGCCAGGAAGGCAGCTGCTCGGAAGAAACACTGAATAATCTTAAAGTCCCTGAACTTGTATGGGGGAAAGAACAAAAACCCGCCTCTTTATAGTCAGCCTTAGAGAAAGGTGCAGCTATTGTAGCAGCTGGGAGTTTGATGATATTAGAAATCACTGATATTTTGTTCTAAACCAAAACTGTTCCAGCTCTCTCAAATTGTTCTTTTATTTTGACTCTGGAATCATGACAATTGTGAAACTGATACTATAACTTGTTATTTAACAAAAGTATATATATGACTTCACTTCATCACGTTTATTTTCTATATTTTGGTTCTTGTATTTCAGAAAAACTGATTTTCTTTAGAGTCCTCTTATATCGTATATTTTATGGACTTGAAAATGTTACTCTGTGGCTGGAGAGATGACTCACCAGTTAAGACAAAGAAGCATTTAGTTGCCAGCACCTATACATCTGGCAGCTCACAACCACCTGTTGCTTCACTCCAGGTGATCCAATATCCTGTTCATATGAACAGGGGTGTGTGTGCACATGTGTGCACAAACACACACACACACCGACACAATTAAAAAATAAATCTTGTTTTTAAAAAGAGAGAATAACACTGTAACCAATAAAGCACATGAATTTGTATAAGCATGTATGTATGGTTTTGTTTGGTTTCTCGTCTTTATTGTTGAACTTCTTCCTGATTATTAAGCAACCTTATCATTTCTGAATAGGTGTCCATGATTGAAAGTCCCTAAGTCTTTGCATCTTCAGTACAGACTGAGAAAGCCTGCAATACCATGTTGACTCCACTTCAAGACATTTGAGTCGGCTGGAGGAAAATATTACAAACACATTAGTTAAACCTTAATGATAAAGGTTTCTGTCTTGCCTGGTCCCACAGCTGTTCATTCCCAAAGAAGCACACAAAGACTTTATTAATTATAAACTGGTTGGCCTATTAGCTCACACTTCTTATTAGCTGTTATATCTTACATTAACCCATAATTCTTGTCTATGTTAGCCACATGACTTGGTACCTTTATAAGTGAGGCATTCTCATCTTGCTTCCTCTGGGTGATAACTGCAGACTGAGCCTTTCCTCTTCCCAGAATTCTCCTATTCTGGTCACCCAGCATGTATTTCCTGCCTGGCTACTGGTCAATCAGCATTTTATTAAACCAATACAAGTGACAAATCTTTCCAAGGTACAAGACCATTGTCACACAGCACTTCCCTTTTTTTTTTTCAAAACAAGAACTCTGAATCTAATCTCCTTTGTAGCTTTCTCCCTCATCATTAGCCATAACAACTTGTAACCAGCACTCTTAAACAAAGACAAACATCCATAATTCATATTTTGGGAATGTGGATGTAGTTTTCTAGTCTACTTCCTACTGATTTGGGGGTGCTGATAATCTTATGGGGGACCTAAAGAAAATTTAGGATTATGGTCAAGTCCTGTCTGGAATATTCTCTGAGGCTAGATTGTCTCAACCAGCAGTATTGAGGCTGTTTTTGATGGAGAACTCAGAGGAAAGTCCAACAGAGGTCCTCTGAAATGTTGGACCATCTGGGCCACCTGCTCCTATCAGAGATTTTTCAGGGGGACTTCCTTGATCAAACCTGATTTTTCTTAACCCAGAAAGAATCCACAGCCTCTCATTTTCTGTAGAAACAAAAGCAAAACCTCTTCTCCAAAGTAACATATCTTTTGACTTAAATTTTGAAGTCAAGAGCCAGGCGGTGGTGGCGCATGCCTTTAATCCCAGCACTCGGGATCAGAAGCAGGTGGATCTCTGTGAGTTCGAGGCCAGCCTGGTCTACAAGAGCTAGTTCCAGGACAGGAACCAAAAGCTACGAAGAAACCCTGTCTCAAAAATCAAAAAAAAAAATATTTGAAGTCAAAGAACTTTTGAAACATATAAGTTGTATTAATCCAGCAACATTTGTAATCAAATGTCTTTTAGCAGCTCTTCCTCCTTTGTTAGCCATCAAACCATTCAAAGACAACACAATAATGTACCACCACACCCAGCTGCTTGCTTGCTTCCTTCCTTCCTTTCTTCCTTCCTTTTTTAGTATTTTATCCTTTTTCTTTTCTCTCCAAAGCCTACATATATTTTAAACACTGTAAACTATTTAGAGTTCTTTTTGGGGGGGAGGAGGGTCTGAATCTATATTTACTGTATAGCGCTCTTTTCTGATCACATGAGTCTTTAATTTGCTAAATAATATGGCTAAGATTAAAGCCATAACTTTGACGGCTGGATCTACCCCATTCCTTAGCTTTCTGAGAGTCTGTCTTCATGATGGAGATACTGGCGGGAGCCATGTTCATTGCCACAACTCTTTAGAGTTTCAAGGTCCCTGCCACCACCAAGAAGTATGCTGTCAGATATTCATGAACACCATTTAAATGTTTGGTGGCAGGGCCTCATAAAAGAGATGCAAGGATTTTGCAGCTAAAGCTGAGTCAGGAAGCTTCTCTGAAATGAGATGCGCTTGCCTCTACCAAACACAGTCCACCCGAGAAAATGCAGCTACCAAGAAGCTGCACTTAACTGTTCTTTTTGTGTCTAGAATTCCTTCCAACTAGGTGGTGGTGGTGCATGCAACAGAAACCAATCTAAGATGGCTGCAAACCAATGAGCAAAAATACTCTCCTGTTTTTCAAAACCTGTTCAATAATATCAGAAACAAATGATAGGCATCAAATGTAAATCCAGCATCATTTCTATTTCCTAAGTTATGAAATTGAAAGGTGTGGTTAGATATCCCAGACATACTACATGTTAAAAGAAAAGGCAATTTGAAATGTGTATCTTGGAGTCTGAAAGAAAACCTAGGCAACAAGGTAACTATAATGATAATCACCCAAAAAAAAAGTCATGCTTAGTAATTTCAGTAAAGCTATAAGCAGGTCACCCTGAATACCAGTTTTCTTTTGTAGAAAAGTGAATGAAGAAATCACAGCAGATTCAATTTAATAGAAGCAATCACCCTAAATTACAGTCATTTTATATACTAAGATGAAAAAGATTGTTTTCAATTGCATGTAACTATACCTACGGTCACAAATAGTTCAGAATTGATAGACTTCATAGAGTTGGTGGTAGCATCTCACCTCCTTAAGAGTAAGAAAACACCCTCCGCCCGCAAAGGGCAAGGGAAGGGTCTCATGGATGCAGACTTTCTGAAGACAGACCTTACAGGCGAGACTGAATTTGAACTGCCAAAATGGGTAAGAAAGGAATTTTTGAAACAAAAGAAATACCTTAGAAAAATTTTCTGAGCTGAGTTCTGAGAAGTTCTCACTTCTCAATCAGTGAGAAAGCCTCTCACTGATGGAATGAAATACAATGTGAAGGTTTAAAATATAATCACACAGAGGATGCAACTCGTGGTAAACCATTGCTTAGCATGTCAAAGGCCCAAATTCTATTTCTAGCACCAATTATAAAAATAGTTATAATTTTCTTCTTGCCCAGCAGGCAACCCTTGCAGTGTCCTTCTAATATGCATCTTCATTGGAGGTGGAATCTGCCAGAGCAAGTCTTCAGAGCTGGTTGTGAAACTTCCTTTGGCTCGAAGAATGCAGTAGAGTTCAATTGCTATGATCTGCAAACTTTAGCCTCAGAAGGACTTGCATACTTCAAAACTCACATGACCCCAGCTACTTTTATGTGGTCAAGTCCAGGGCAGCCTGCTGAATGATCACATGACTCAGTCAAACCCAGTCACAAAGCCAGTAACCAGTCAAACACCGGACTTGTGAAGAAGGCTACCCAAGACCAGCTAGTCCCAGCCAAATTAGCAGCAGATCATGTGATCTATTCAGAGGTATATTTTATCTGAATCTGTCTTTATTGTGTATCTGAAATCATTTTCTGACCAGGAGTGCTTTTTCTTTAAATACTAAGTGGGTATGGCTAAGATCAACACCACAGCCCTGCCTGTTTGCTCCACCTAGTCCAACATGGCAGAGGCATGTTCCCCGTCTCTGTGAGCCATGCTCACCGCCCCAGGTCCAGGGGCACGGCTGGTCTATATCACCATTAAGCAATTAGTAGCAAGCTGCTCACAAACCCTATTTAAGTGCAGGACCTCCCAAAAGAGCTAGAGGTTCATGCTACCAGCACGAACCATGAAGATGGGTCTTAAGGAAGCCATTCAGTTTTTGCTGCTAACACTGAGTCAGGAAGCCTTCTCTTAAAGAAAATGCACCTCTGCTTGCCATCAGCAAACAGAGCCCACCCAAGAAAATGTTGCTCCCAAGAAGCGTTTTCTTTCTTTCTTTCTTTTTTTTTTTTTTTTTTGATTTTTGAGACAGGGTTTCTCCGTAGCTTTTGGTTCCTGTCCTGGAACTAGCTCTTCTAGACCAGGCTGGCCTTGAACTCACAGAGATCCGCCTGCCTCTGCCTCCCGAGTGCTGGGATTAAAGGCATGCGCCACCACCACCTTCCGGCTCCAAGAAGCCTTTTCTTTTGTGTATAGAATTCCTTCCCAAACTCTCTCAGATTGTGTGTGGATGTAGTTGGCCCACATTGACACCGTCTGTAAACAGAGACTGCTTATTCATTTCCCAGCTGCCCAGAACCAAATAATCACACAAACTATATTAATTGCAGCATTCTTTGGCCTATTAGCTCAGGCTTCTTATTAACTAACTCTTCTATCTTAAATTAATGCATTTCTATCAATCTATGTATCGCCATGAGGCTGTGGCCTACTGGTAAGGTTCCTAAGGTTGTGGCTTGTCCTTCCTCTTCTACAACTACATGGTATCTCTTTGGTTCTGCCTACTCTCTTTCTCTATCTCTGTTCTGCTTTCCTGCCTGACTTTACTCTGCTAGGCCATTGGCCAAAACAATTTTACACATTAAGCAATAAAAGCATCACATATTCAGAAGGACATCCCACATCACCCAGCAATGTCAGCTTGTAAGAAGTTCACATGACAATTAGCAAAACTGATAAACTCATTACACCATTCTTTTTAAGCAGATGGCTGATGTATATATTTGTGAATTTCTACAGGATGATTTTTCGTCCTATTTTGTCCCTTTTTGTTCTTTTAAGTGGCGCATAACATTGAGGTTATGCCATTTGTTACTGTCAAGCTTAATTAAGTCCATTATAATTCATTAACCCCTGTGCTTGTTTTTTAATTAACATTGATTAACACAAACAAGTACAAAATAGGCCATCAGCACTTTTCAGAAGTGCTGATTCTGATTTTATTGGTAATTCAATACAGTGTTGAAGATGGCTGGGTAGTAATTTGTACTCTCTCTACTCAAGGAGATGAACGCTACAGCATAAAACTAAGTCCAGATACAGAGCACTCCACTCATCCATTGCACCTGATTAGCCTTTACCTACTAACTCTAGCTATGGCGGCTTAAACACTTCAGTAAGATTGTGAAAGATACAGTGCCAAGTACCTTGCCTAATTGCATTCCTGGGACAAATAAGGGAGGTGTTTCAAAGTCAACAGATGGATGGTAGATGATCTAGTCATAGCAAACCAGCCTCTCAGGCATATGATAGACGACTAAAGGCCAAGATCTCACTTTGTAGTTCTGGGATGAAGTCCAGAGTTTGATTACAACAGGTTAAATGGTGAGAATGCTCAACGATGAGGACCCCAGAGAAAATGACTCCAAAAAAACTTGAAGTGAAGGAACAACCTAGAAATAAATTATCCTTGCCTGTCCAATAATATTTTGCCAAAAAGTCCTATGCTCTACATAGTGTTTTGGTACTCTTTTCTCCATATTAGAAGTCATGAATATCCTGGAGTTCATGTCAAGGAAAGGTCACCATGTTCATATGTAAGGAGGTCACATGGCCAGGGAAAGAATGGGCACACATTCAGACTTCTGTATGTTTCCAGGAAGAAATGTGGAATGCTTAGAATCTGCAGTGTTTTGTGTTTCTTTGCTTTGTTTTGTATAAAATAAATTCAGTGATATTCTGCATTCCAGGGAAGGATTCATGGAACTGATACCATCCAAATCAATTGACCCTGAGCAGATGACTAGATAATGAGGTCAGGGAATGCTTGTGGCTCGTGTTTCTGCACCAGGAAAATATGCTGCAGAAGTCATTCAAATACTAAAAAGGAGTGTCCCTATATTACGGAGGAGCTTCCAAGTTGTTACTGAGGATCATTAATATACCTTAGCCAGCAAGCCTTGTGCACACCTGTGTGACTCATGAAGTAGAAATCTGTGAGGTGAAACATGTGTGAAAAGTTGCCAAGGGCCATAGAGCTTTAAAGTATTGAAGCTGGGTTTGAGCCAGATATCTATGTCCTGAAGGCGCAGACATTCTTCAGTGCCTTCTCAGCAGAGACGGGTTGGAGAAATTTCTAAAAATGAAAAAGTAGCTGTCAGAAGCAAAAACAGAATAAAGAGAGAAGAAAAATAGCATACAAATGCAAGTTGAAACGAAGGGTCAGAGTTACGTGACACTGTGACACTAGGCACAGACCCCTTTGGTATGTGGAGAATTCTTCCCTGCTATTACCAAATACTGCACTTGGGGTATTTCATGAATCCCAGCAATGTATTGAAGTCCCATGATCCCCCTTCCCAATGTCTCATTCTCATTCATCCTCCCCCAGCTATATGTATAAACCTTACGACAAGATTTTTCTTCTTACTTTTAAAGAAGATATAAAATACATTCAGTAGATACATAAAGTTCAAGCACATAACTTGTTTCATGAGTTTGCTTCATTTGTTTGCTATAGCCGAATATCTGAGACTAGGCGATAATATTACAAAAAAAATGAAGGGTTATTTTGCCTCACAGAGAAGGGAAAGTTCAAAAGCATAAAGTCTCCATTGTCTTAGCTTCTGAGGGAGCCCTTAGCTGCTTCAGTTGATGAGAGAAAACAGAAAGACAAACATAAACATTACAAAGACAGAGAAAACACACTCTGTCCTGAAAGACAGCGTCATGAATCTGTAACCCTGCTATCCAAATGGTCCCCATTGGGCTTCTTTTCCAAGGCCTCATGATACTAAGCACCAGCATAAATTTCTGTGGTGACAAACCCTACCCAAACCATAGTAATGACCAGAGAGTCACCATCCAGATGAGATTCCAAACACTGTACACAATAATGATATAATAATAATAATAATAACAAATCCCTGGAGGCACAGGTTTTTCATTTTAATCTAGGTACAGAGTAACTCTTTTAAGACAATAATAGGCATACATTTTAGTATATATTTTTACAAACTTTGACAAATGCAGATGGTGGCATGGCTCCCAGCGATCAAGTTATATAAAGACACTGACACCCGCCAAAATTCCCCTAGGCTCTTTGTAGAGCCTTCCCTCTAGTCCAGCCCCCAAGCAATTACCAATCTGTTTTCTGTGCTTCTATTGTTCATTTTTTCTAGAATAGCATGTAAATTGAATCATAGCATGCATGCCTTTTGGAGTTTAGCTTTGCATAATGCATTTGAAATGCATTTGTATTGTTGGATGTACCCATGGCTCCTTCTGTTACTGAATTTAATTATATCACATTCTGTTTAGTGGCTCACCAGTCAGAGGACATTTGGTTTATTTCCAATTTTGAGTAATTATGAATAAAGCCATTATAAATGGTCACACACTGAGTTTTGTATGAGCCTAAAGTATTCATTTCTTTGTCATAAAAACCTAGGAAGTAGCATTTCTTAATATATACTAAATGCATATTTAACTGTTTCTTGATTTTAAAGCAAAATCCTTCCCTAGAGTAGAGTGTGTCATTTTGTATACCCATCGACCATGTATACACACTTATTCACACCTGTGTGTGCATGTGTTTTCCATCTCAAATTCTCATACATTGTTGATAGGTATACAAAATGGTATACTTTACTTTAGAGAGGGGTTTGCTACATTCACAGCCTATACTTAGTCTAGAGTCTTGCTAGTTAGTCTAACTGGCCTCAACTTTATGATCTTCTTGCCTAGACCTCCCCAGTACTGAGTTTATGGATGTGCACTGCCACGCACAGCTTGATTGTGACACATTCTCACCAGTACTTGACATGCAAACATTTCTAGAGGCATTTTACTAGGGTTGTGGCATGGATTTTTGAAACTGACAGCATACTTATAAAATGCATTACAGTCTTTAAAGAAGACTTGAAATCAATCTTAAATCTATTTATATGATAGCAATCTTGGCCCCACTAATTAGCAGCTCATGTTAATGATCCTATCTGGAGCTACTTGGACCCTAATTAAAAATAAATAGATAGATGATAGATAGATAGATAGATAGATTAGATAGATAGATAGATAGATAGATAGATAGATGATAGATTACATAGATTTTCTTATTTTGTCCTACACCAACACAAGAGCAATTACTTATGACTACATAATTCCAATTGAACTTTATAGTTTTTCCGATATGAGCCATTGCCGAGGCGCCCTTCTGGTGGCCACCACGCAGCACTGTAGAGCGACACTTCATTAATCCACGGGACTCAAGAGGGACCCATACAGAGGAAAGCTTCCCACCTAGCTTATACACACACTTCTGAAAGCATCATATCTATATAGATTAGATAAATAGATGATAGATAGATAGATAGATAGATAGATAGATAGATAGATAGATAGATAATAGATAGATAAACAAATGGCTTTTCTCTTCCTCTTCTACATCTTCATCCTCATCTCCATCCTCCCAGCAGCAACTGAGATTTACACCATGACTGCACCTTTGTTTTTCTTTCAAATGCTAATAAAATTGTCTTTGAGCTTCCTTTTGAGTCCATATGTAAATTACCTTACTAAGGAGTCCAATTTTCCACAAAGAAAACTCTGATTTCACTGGTAAGTTTTTTCAAGGTTAAAAGTCTCTATGTGTATTTCTTGGGCACTTGTGCATATGTGTATTCATAAATGTTATGTGTTCAAAGAACAAATTGCAGGTATATTCATGTGCATACCATACACCATGTTTATACTGCTTATATAATAAGAGATGTCATTGACTTGATTTGGTTCGATTTGGCTCCACAATCCCTGCAACTTCATCAAATTATTTTCATTTAAAAAAATTCTTTTTCTCTGTCTCTCTGACTCTATCCCTGTCTTTGTCTCTCTTTGTGTCTCTGTCTCTGTGTGTCTGTCTGCCTGTCTGTATACATGTGTGTGTGTGTGTGTGTGTGTGTGTGTTTACACACGTAGCATGACATTTGGTGATGTTCAGGAGACAACTTTTGGGAGTTTGTACTTTCTCTTTACACACTGAAGCAAAGACTCTCTTGTTTCTGTTGCTATGCTGGCTTGTAACCTTCTGAGTTAGTTTACTGTTACTTCCTTCCATATCCCTATAGGAATGCTGAGATTACAGATGCTGGTCACCATAGCAGGAGTGCTGAGGTTACAGATGCCGGTCACCATAGCAGGAATGCTGAGATTACAGATGCTGGTCACCATAGCAGGAATGCTGAGGTTACAGATGCCGGTCACCATAGCAGGAGCGCTGAGGTTACAGATGCTGGTCACCATAGCAGGAGTGCTGAGGTTACAGATGTTGGTCACCTTAGCAGGAGTGCTGAAGTTACAGATGCTGGTCACCATAGCAGGAGTGCTGAGGTTACAGATGCTGGTCACCTTAGTAGGAGTGCTGAGGTTACACATGTTGGTCACCTTAGCAGGAGTGCTGAGGTTACAGATGCTGGTCACCATAGCAGGAGTGCTGAGGTTACAGATGTTGGTCACC
>NW_026067989.1:467372-487852 GCF_014885135.2 Alexandromys fortis
CAGTCTAAACCTTAACTGCGCAGTTTTAAGGTAATTACGGTAGTTCCTGCCTGAGATCAGCACAGTTCAGCATGGAGCAAGCCACTCCTGCCTCAGAGTCATTTGGTGCTTCTGAGCTGAGCACAGTTCCAGGCACACAGCAGTTCACATTGGAGCCGCAATCAGCAGTTTAATTCTGAGACTGAGTGTGCAGCACAGAAACTCTTTTCATCCAAGTTACAGCCAAATCTGACGCGCAGAGCACTGCGCAGTCTGAAAACGCGTCTCTGTATGGCGGCAGGAATCCGCCATGCTCTTCCGCCTGCCTAAGCCTGATTCTGCCTTCTGCCCAGGTGCAGGCGGGGAGCGCTGAGCCATCAGCACGGTCTCAGATCCCAAGTGGGAACACAAACATCCAGTCCCATAAAAGCCTTGAAATGCTTTAAAGCCAGAGTTCACGCTGGCAGCACAGCCCCCAGGAAGCCACGCTTTAAAATGACACAGCTTTTTTTCTGCTGCTGTTGCTGAATCAGGAAATTTCTCTACAGCACGCCACCAACAAACATCAAAAATCTGTGTTAAACACTCCCTCCCTTATTTTTAAGCCTTCTCAGGTTTTTAAGTGGATTTAGCCCATCACGTCGGGCGCCATCTGTTGAAATAGGAGCGGCAGGGCTGCGTCCCCGGCACCCGGCCGCTCGCATGGCTAGCTTATGCCCCGAAATAATTACACGGAAACTGTATTCTTTCAAACACTGCCTGGCCTAGCTAGTTCCAGCTTCTTATTGGTTAGCTCTTACATATTGTTCTAACCCATTTCTAATATTCTATGTAGCCCACGAGCTGGCTTACCAGGGAGGATCTTAACCTGCGTCTGTCTGGAGTGGGAGCATCATGGCGACTCCTCTACTAAGGTTCCTTTTCCCAGAATTCTCTTCTGTCTACTCCGCCTACCTAATTTTCTGTCCTATGAGGGCCGAGGCAGTTTCTTTATTATTACAAGACCCACCTCCATCAAGGAAAGAGAAGGAGACGGGGGAGACATCGTATTCCTCCTATTGGAAGTGGGGTATATTTGACCGTCAGTAATAAGTAATGAGAAAGCCAAAAGAACAGTTTCCCCATGACAGCATCTGCCCAGTGGGCCTACGCAAGCAAAGTTTCCTCAGGGTTTCTCAGATGGTCCAATGCAGGGGGAACAAAAGCATCAGATACCCAGGTGTCAAGACTCTGTAGTCCACCTATCAAAGTCAGTGTAATGAAGTTCTAGGGTGAGGGTCAAGCTCTCTTTCTTTGCTGACTGCATAGAAAGACTTTACCATGGAACCAGGCAAAATCTGAAAGGAGAAGAGAGGGGTAAAGAGGGGGAGCAGGAATTTTCTCCCAGGCATCTACTTTCCAAAAGAGATCTAATTCCAGCAACTAAATATCAACCTCACTCCCACCCACGGCCTCGAAGATGGATGGCCCCTGTGGAAGAGTCTCAGTTTGCAAACATTTCCTGTCCAAGGTCGCACGAACAGGATGCATCCATTTCCCGAAATGAACACCATCATGGAGGCCTTCTTGAAGCCGCCAGAGCTTATGAGCCCCTTGTTGATGGAGTGGGGTAATGGCACTGCCAAGTGATTGAAAAGGCTTAGAATGTGATTTCCTATTTGGTTCAGACAAAATAAAACCATTATCTGTGCTTCATCTTTTTTTAAGGAGATTGTTTTCTGAGCTCTTCCGTGCTTGAAGCCTGTTCCAGTACCGAGGAAGAGCATTATCCTGTCACAATTATAGATCAGTTCATCGCCAAACCAGCGTCCAATCTCCTTGAACTCTTTCTAGAGAAAATGACTTTTCTGGGTCTAGCTTATCTTCAGGTATGTTGCCTTCCCCAAAAGACATTTCTTCAAACATCCATTTGACTATAGAGAACTACCTGCCAGCACAGACCTAGGCACTGAGGGATTTTCAAGGAGCTGCCACCTGCATGAAGCTAACACCCATCATCAATCCTAGATCAGGAAAAGTGAGACAGATGCACGGATGCAATGGGACTGATTGCATGCCTGAATGAATTATGAAAATCCGTAGTATGAAAGAAGTTAGGGTCTCTTGGCCTTTGTTAAATGTCGCTCTAGTCTGCCTGTGTCCATGGGCTTACACAGAAAAACCACAGAGCAGCAGCCACTGAAAAAAATCTCTGTTCTCCCTCTCACACCATTACACCTGTCAGCCATACAGTCAGACCAGCTCTATTTTACTGAACACCTTTTGATTTTCAGGTATCATGCTGCTGTAGTTTTTTTCCTTTTTCCTTTCCTTCCTTCCTTCCTTCCTTCCTTCCTTCCTTCCTTCCTTCCTTCCTTCCTTCCTTCCTCTCTTTCTTCCTTCTTCCTCCCTCCCTTTTATCCTCTCTTCCCCCTCTCTCCTTCCCTCCTTCCCTTGGTTTGTAACATTCCAGGAACATAGAAAGCAGCAGGCTCCATCCCAGCCCCCTACACATACACATAAGCAGTAGACAATCCTCTAGCCTTGTACTTTTCCAGGATCAGAATATTGTTCATTCTTTTAAATAGGTGTATACAAATGCATACAGCCATTAACTTGTTAATATTTTATTTATGATAAAATAGAAAATCACCATTTAAGCATTTAAAGCGTAGAGTTTAGTGACTTTAAATAATCCATGCTCTCTTACATCACTACTCTCTGTCTCTTGAACTTTCTCATCTTCTCAAACAGAAAATCTGTACTCACCGCATGCCAAATCCCCTTCCCTGAAAGCACTGTTGCACTTCCTGTCTCTGTCAGCCAAACTTCTCCACTATTCCTCTATTCCTTCAAGGGGAATCGTGTAGCATTAGATTTCTGTTGTTTGCTTTTTTTCTGTTTATCTCCCCAAGCCTAATGTCTTTGAGTTTTATGAATATTGTAGCATATTTCAGAATCTTATTCTTTTTTAAGGTTGATGATATTTTCTTATGTGTATACACTACATTTTGTGGATCCACTTGGCTTGTGGAATATAAATGACTGGAAAGGTGTCTTGAGTGTTTGCTGTTGTTGAGGCTGACTATGAAAAGAGAAGACGAGGCCCCTTGTCTCAGAAGCCGCAACGTTTATTTCATATATCCTTCAAGTCTCCAAGTTCTGAGTCAGGCTGGACCCTAATAGGGAGAAAGGAGGCCAGTGAACTGAGGTGTTAAACCATCACAGAAGAAGACTAGAGAGATGGCTCGGAGGACCCATTTCACTTCTCAGTTCCCACATGGCAATCATTCACGATGCCAGTTGATGTCCTCTTGTGACCTCCAGGGGCACCAAGCTCACCATTGGGTCTCATACATACATCCAGGAAACCACTTACATATAAAACAAATCTAATTCAATTTTGAAATAAAATAAAAATTTTAAAAATCTTTACAACCTCAAGAATAGCTGGTGGCAAACACTTCCAACAGAAGTTACTACTGTTATCTCATGACATAAAGATGCCTGCAGGGGGCACAAGATGCCAGGTCATCCATAGGGAGAATTTCTCTACGAACTCTAGCCTAACTGCTGTAGCCTAGCTTCCCATCTGCTTGATGCTATAAATGCCCAACTTGAAGCTGCGTTGTTCTTCATCTTCTGCTTGCTCTTCATTCTTTTACTCAGAAGCCTCATCTGAAGGGAAATGCTCTACTCTCTCCAGGACTCCTAATCAGGAGCTCCAGCTAGCCACCTCAAGTCATTTCTTCTAGATGTTGGAAGTGTGGATGATATCTATCTACTATTTGTTACTGTTCTTTTACTTTTCCTTGATACATGCTTAATCTGGTTTAAAGCTGATCGGACGGCTCTCTCATAGGTCATTTGACAGTTGGCAGGGGTTGTTTTCATTTCTTAGCTACTGTGAACAATGCTCCTGTGACCAGAGGTACACCTTTTCTCACGCTCTTGCTTTCTGCTGTATCAGGTATGTGACCAGAATGTGAGATAGCCACATCATATGTAACCTTGTGTTTAGTTGTTTAAGAAACCACTGTGCCATTTTCCATAGCAGCTACATCATTTTAATTCACCTAATCCACAAATATTTCAATTTCTCAATAAACTCACCAAATTTTGTTACAGAAAATAGGGACTAAGGACAGTGAGAGAGCCAAGTGGGTAAAGCCATTTGTAACCAAGACTTGGTGACCTGACTTCAAACCCTGATAGTTGCGTGGTGGAAGGAGAAAATTGACTCCGTGAGCCACCTCCTCAAATTGCCATGGTACACACAATAACCCCTCTCCCCACATACATGCAACACAAATAAATAAATATAAATAAAAATATAAGAAGTGGAGTTTTTGTTTTGTTTTGTGCAGATGGGCTTTGTTAGTTTGCCTGCTTGCTTACATTTTTTTTCCAGTCCTAGGAAGCGTACCTACAGTCTTAAACTTGGTAAGAAATCTTTCTTCTGGGAGTCACTACCCAGTTTTTGCTTTTGGGGTTATGGGATCTTGAAGTTAAGATCCTCATACTTCATTCAGCCTTTGAAATGCTGGGATACCTTTGTGACTAGTTTTATTTTCTTAAATGGCAGCCATCCCAATAGACCCTATTATGGGTGTTTTTAAGTGAAGTAATCACCGTTTATTCACAGAATTGCAACTAAAGAAAAGGACGAGCCAAGTATGAAATCCCCACACACATTCAGGTCAGTTTGAGGGACTGAGGAAGGAAGATGGCAATATTCAGTCCAGTCTATATAATGAGACCCTCTCCTAAAAAACAGATGAGAAAAACGTGTGGGAAGAGAGAAAAAGAAGGATAGAAAGGAAATTAATGAGGCCACTGAGTAGTTAATCAAGAAATTTGGGAAATTCCACCATCACCAGAATCTGGGCCTCCTTCTATTTTCCAGGATGGACATTCTAGTCTTCTCAAAACGTCTACAATATTTCCTTGATGTCCAGGAATTATAAGCCGTTTGTCATTCTTTTTTTTTTTTTTTTTTTTTTTTTGGTTTTTCGAGACAGNTTTTTTTGGTTTTTCGAGACAGGGTTTCTCTGTGGCTTTGGAGCCCGTCCTGGCACTAGCTCTGTAGACCAGGCTGGTCTTGAACTCACAGAGATCCGCCTTCCTCCCGAGTGCTGGGATTAAAGGCGTGCGCCACCATCGCCCGGCTCATTCTTTCACTCTATTATTTTCAGAAAGTTAAAATATATTTACTTATAATAATATCATAAAAGAAGGCCTATGGTTCCAAGGAGGGAATATTTGCAATATCCAAAACTGATAAGGGATTAATACTTAATCACTATAAATGTATCCAGAATAATAGGGGAACTCAAAAAATCCATTAGAAATTGGGTCAAATAACATGGCCACCTATTTCACAGACAAGGAAGTTTAAAATATAAAAAAGAAATGTAGAAAAAAACCTTTAACCTCACTAGAAATCAGAGAAATAACACACCAGTGTGAGTTCCCCATGATAGCAACCCAGTGCAAGTGAATTTTTTTTTAATTTGAGCTTTCAAGAAGGTATAGGTATTCATCTAAGAACCTCCATGAATTCTTAGAAATGTAACACCTCTTGAAAACAGAGTAGTGTTGGTTCCAGAAATTGAACTCGTTTAAGAAAAAAGAGGTGAAAACCTCTCTCTTTTTTTTGTTGTTGTTGTTGCTGTTTCAGGATAATTCTCACACAGAGTTGTAAAATAAAAATCTTCATTGGCATTGTTTGTCCCAGCAAGAGAAAGAGGGAGGGAGGGAGGGAGGGAGGGAAGGAGGGAGGGAGGGAGGGAGAGAGAGAGAGAGAGAGAGAGAGAGAGAGAGAGAGAGAGAGAGAATTTACTATCAAAGTAAGATAAGAACAACCAGTGGCTGCACAACCCACAGATTTAAAATGTATTCTGCAGCAGGGGCAATGGTCAAACAATATGTCATGAACAAAGGACTCCAGGGAACAGGTAGGTTCGTATAGCATATGTGATGGATTGTGAATACACATCAGAATGGAAAAGAGAATGGATAGAAGGATTAGGAACAAAAAGGAAAATGAAAGCAAAACACTATAGGGGGCTTACACTTGAGCACCAATAATAGCATAGGGATGATAAGAGACATGAAGACTGAGGTTAGCTCATATAACTTACCCGAGTACCAGTAAAAACTACAGCAAAGGGAAAAGACATCCAACAATCAACGTCTAAGGGAATTATTCATTTTCCCTTCTTATGTCATCATGCCACTATCCCACAACCCATACCAGCACAGGCGGCAAGCAGCTCTATTTCATAAGAATGAAAGCTTCCTCCACATTTGATAGTCAAAGGCTGAAATTTCTCCCTTAAGATCAGGAATAAGGCAAGTCTGCTCTCATCCTTTTCCTTTAATATTGTCCTAGAGGTGCTGTGCTTTGTATGGGGGAGGTTTCCCATAGACACATGTGCCTGAACACTTGGTCCACAGTTGGCAGAGTTCTTTCAGAAGGCTATGGAACCAAAAGAAGCTGGGGCCTTGCTGGATCAAGTTTGTCATTGGGAGCTGGTTTTGAGGTTATATATTGCTTGAGCCCACTTCCTGTTCTTTCTCTATGCTTCCTGTGTGCAAGTGAAACGTGATCATTCTTCTTCCAGACTGCCAAGCTGGTCTTGTGCTCTTGTTGCTTGCCATAACTTCCTCATCACGCTGGACTGCTGGACTGCATCCCTCTGAGACTGTAAGCTAAAATAAAACCTTTTCTCCCACTAACTTGTTGATTGTCAGGGTATTTTATCACAGCAACAGAAAGGTTAATACACCAGGTTTTAGCCAGAGTAATTAAACAAGAAAAAGAAATACAAGGCAATTAGATTGAAGAAAGTAATCTATTTCTGTTTGTAAGAGACATGACATTGCATGTAAAAAAAAAAATCTCAAAGAATCCACTGAAAACATTAAGAGCACAAGATTAATGATCAGGCTCAATTGTGCTTCTACATACCACCATAAACAATGCAAGTGCATTTAAGAAAACAGATTTATTTATACTTGCATAAATAAGAAGCAAATACTATGCTCTACAGAGATGGCCCAGAGGTTAAAAGCAATGGTTGTTCATATGGAAGACCTTGATTCCATTCCCAGAACCACATGGTGGCTCACAACTTTCCAGTTCCAGTGGATTCAATGCTCTCTTCTGACCTCTATAAATATCAGACATGCATGTGCTACACAGGCATACATGCAACCAAACCATTCACATACATAAAATAAAAAGCAAGTCTAAACAAAAAAATCTAAAAGAAAAACATACTTAGGAATAAATTCAATAAAGTACCAAATTAATACTCCAAAATTAAAAAAAATGTTGTAAAAAGAAATGAAAGATGACCTTTAGTTAATAGAAAGTTTTCTTATTAACAAATAGAAACGAGACAGAAAGTAATATGTATGATAAACATATATAAGATATATGTTTACATAAAATGGCACCATCCCAAGCTGATCTACAGAAGACAGAGAACTGCTATGGAGCCGCCAGAATCAGACATGCTGAATCTTTCCTGGTAAGCCACGACCTCGTGGTGATATACAGATTAACAGAAATGGGCTGAATCAAGATGTAAGAGTTAGCCAATAAGAGGCTATAGATAATGGGCCAGGCAGCGATTTAATCAATACAATTTCTGTGTGATTATTTCGGGTGTAAGCTAGCTGGGTGGCCGGGATGGACAACGGGCCCACGCTCCTGTTAGTTACAATCTACAGATTCAACACAAGTCATATGCACTTCCTGGCTTTTTTATTTTTGATTTTCAATTAATTTGCAGAAATGGCCTAACTGATTATAGAATCCACATAAAATTTCAGGCCAGCCCAACTGGTCTTGAAAAGGAAAAGGACAGCAAAAGGAAGGAAACTTCCTGACTCCAGACTAATAAATAAATCCGTGTAGTACCACCATACAGACAGACACTAGATACATAGGCTATAATTGAGTCAGAAATGAATCCTTATATTTATGATCAATTGATTTTCCACAGAGGTGTCAAGATTATTAAATGGGGAGAGGGGTATATGCTCTTGGAAAACCTGATTATTCACTTGAAAAAGGATAAAAGCTTTTCATTAACCACAGAGAAAACTAAATCAAAATGAATCAAAGCCTAAATGTTAAAAATGTCAATTTTTAAGTTCTCAGGAGAAAATATAGGAGTAAATCTTAGTGACACTGAATTAAATAATGCTTTAAAATATGACATTAAAAATTCAAGTGACAAAATGAAAGAGCTTGAATAATCGCATCAAAATTTAAAATGTTTGTGTTTTGAAAGATACGGAGTTCTTTTATAATCAATCAATCTCTCTCTCTCCCCCCTTGGTCTCTCCATTATTCTATACTAGCTAAAAAGTAGAAACAACCCAAATGTCATAAAGGAAAAAGGATAAACAAAATGTGACACTCACAGAATGGGATGCAACTGCTGATTAAAATAAATGATGTACCAGCACAGGTCACAATGGGGATGAGCTCTGAAAATATTATTCTAAAATATACCAGGCGATTCCGTTTGTTTAGCCCGTGCTGATCAGTTAACTCTGTGGAGATAGAAAGTGGGTTAGTGATATCCTAGGGTTTTAGGGAAGCAAGAACGGGCATAATTACCAAAGAGTACAGGATGGCGGGGAATGCTGAAAATATTCTAAATTGCATGTAGCAACAAAGGTTGTACAGCTCTGTGAATAAACTAAAAAGGTATTGAAGTGTGCATAATGCATGGCCAAATATGGCACATGAATTATATCTCGGTAGGACTGCTAAAAGTAACACAAGAACATAAGCTTAGATTTTATTTGCAATATTCTTGTCTTGTTCCCAGTGCCTAGGCAGCCTCAGAGCAAAGGCAACGAGGCCAGTGCACTGGAGAAAGATTCCAAATACAGAGCTTTAAAGGAAGACTCATTGGGGTTGAAGTGATAGCTGAAATAAATGGGGAAAAGGGAGAAAAGAAGCAGGTTTTTCCCATGGCACAGCATGTTGACTGATATAGGGAAAGGGAAGAAAGTTTGAGTATTTGGTTAGAACACTCAAGGATGTTTGACAGCGCCAGGAACCTTTTCAGGGCATTGCATCTGGACACTTACTGAGTGGCTCTTCAGACTCATCGACTAGATTTAATTTGATGATTGTGACACCAGAGTAAGAACATAATGCCCAGAGAAGAAAGAGAAAGGGAGCTGTCTCCTTGCAGCTTTCAGAAGAAAGTGTGCCTTGCTTGGGGACATGCAGCACTAAGGCCTTGTCATCTCCTCTCTGTCCAGTGCACCCCTAAACACTAGATCTGTTCTCTACAGGAGCCCAGAGCCATCACCACGAAGATAACACAATGATCCATTGTTCCATGTCCTGCCTCCCAGGAAGCAATCTGTTGTCGTCATGCCCCATAAGAAATCACTCGAGCCCAAGTTGTGATCAGTTCCATTCATTTACATAAGCCATTCCACTGGTTCATGTCTAACAAATATCTACGCAGACAGCCATATGATCAGACTAATACCAAGAGCAACTGTCCAACACATTTCGTAATTAGCATGGTGATCTTTACAGAAGAACGCCCTTTCTAGTAGCACCACGTTTGTCCAGCGTGGGCAACAGCAGATAAATGAGCACTAGGAGAGTAAGTGGACTTCATTTTCTCTGTCCTCTTGACTCCATGGAACCTAAGGAGAGGTCAACATGTCCATATGTGCTTAACAATTAGAGAGAAAATGTACATGGTGCAGGGGAAAATGGTCTTCTAATAACTTGGAAATAAAATGGTACAAGACTCTGCTAGGATACATAAACTATCTAGGCCTCCGGGGCAGTCTGTTGCCTTACAGCCTGAGGTTCACTGTATAGAAGACAAGTGTTTGTTTAGAGAGATGGAAATGAAAAGTGCATAGTATTTATTTGGGGGCTTAAAAAGCACCAAATTATACATCTGAGCTTTGTTTCACAAAATACATTGACAAGTTTATTTTTCTCAGCCTGGGGATTTTTTAATTTTCATATTTTGGTGTCTTATTATCTGGCTGAGAAATCTCTGGGCTAATCACAAACACAGACAAAGCCGAGTTACTCAGCTTGTCAGCTTCATGCTTCTGTGACCCTTGCGGGCTGCCTGGGGTGAAGATTCAGAAGTGTCTCATAATATCCCAAGAGACACAAATACAAGAAATGGGCAAAGTCTGCTTTTTTATTATTTAAAAGCTGCCAATCCACAAAGTTCCCAATTTGCCTTTCAAACATGAGGTCACATTGCACTGTCTGTGTAAACAGTACCGAAATGTACAATGGACCAACTTCATCAGCATGTAGACAACCAAATCAGGTAATCTAAGACAATGCAGATCAGAAAAATAATTAAAAGTCTTTCCTGAGGATTAGCCAAGTGTAAGGTATTCCTTTATTTGCGGCCTAGCCTCTTAGGTATGGATATCATTTTGAAATGATTATAGCTCTCCAGAAAGGTTTGTGAGCTCCAAGCATGGCACAAGACCATTGTTCTCTCCCTGGGGCTCTGTAGTCTGTCCCCCTTTCTTGCACCCCTGATCCACAAACAGATGTAGGAAGGTAAAAGAGGAGAAAACATACCAGAAATTAAATCGCCCCATCCACTTCTCCAGACAATAACAAGATGCTGGTCAGAGAGAATGGGTCCCTGGTGGGGGTCGTGCCCAAGTTTAGTGTGGCCAGGTTGACTGGCTGCTAGAGAAGGGCAGGGCATTCTTTCAAGCCTTATTCCAAGCAAATAAAAATGGCCTTCAATTTGGATTGAATTCATTCCTCCCTGAAATCACATACACACACACACACACACACACACACACACACACACACACACACACACACGGGGGGGGGGGAGCTGTTTGAAGTTCCCCATCATCCTCTGATTATCTTCCAAGGTGAGAGGACTATGGAGCAACTGAACAATTGTAATACTTTGTGACAGGTTCTATGGTAACTGGGATTCAAAGAAATCAGTTGTCTCCTCTTTGAGCCTCCTTCCTGTCCATGAAGGAGTAGCAGACTTGGCTGGAAGGAACCATATTGGAAATAACAGATGGAGCAGATGGTCCATTGACCTAACTAAAGTGCCCTGGGCACACTGCAAGGGAATAGCATTCTGAGACTTTGATGTGTTCAGTTTTCCAAGGCTTTTAGTGTTCAGAATATAGACTGTTGGGACGGGAGCAGTAGGGTTCCAGGGAATTATCCAGCATCCTCCAGAAATTCCAGTTCTAGTAGATACTGTCCACAGGGGTGAGAGAAGGTCAGGTCTATGCCTCTTACTGCTAACACTCCCTGAGAGTGAAGGTCTCATGCTATGTTGCTACAGGACAACAATCAAACAAGCTTGGGAATGGCTCAGTCTTAGAGTTGGGTGCAGATACCGGGGAGGCTCCAAGGAATGCAATAATGGGGAGCAGGTCCAAGTGCTCTGATAATGGCCCTGGGGCCTCCTGTCCATTGCTTTGCATACTCACTTAGGGAGAAAGAGTCTCCCAATCATGCCAGCTTCACTGTGAAGAGAGAAGGTTTTCTTTGACAGGCATGGTTAGCTCTATCTTCTAGTTCTATGTTTCAAAACTTTTTTTTTTTTCCAATCTGTTATCATGCAAGGTTTCAACATCAGGGGAAGCAGGATGAAGGGAGCAAAAGTTTCATTTCGTTCCAATTTCCTCTAAATAAACTTTATACAATTTTTGAGAGCCTGGAGAGATAGCTCAGTGGTTAAGATCACTGCCTGCTCTTACAGATGACCCAGGTTCGATTCCCAGCACCCAGAGAGCAGCTAACAACCATCTGTAACTCCAATATCAGGAGATCTGACACCTTCTTCTGGCCTTTACAGGCACCAGGCATGCACATCACATGCTATGAAAACATACATGCAGGCAAACACTGGTACACAATTTTGTAAAAAAAAAAAAAATTGGCATTTTGACTATAAAGTAAAAAATAAACAAATAATAATTATAAGAAATCAACCTCTTTTAATAAAACATTAGGACTTGTATGAACACCTGTCTACGGTGTGTTTTAACTTAAGCAATGTGCATGGAAGGGAATTACTTTTCTGTTTGCTTTCTTGTTTTTTTGCTTTTTTTTTTTTTTTGATACAAGGTCTAGCTATGTAGCCCAAGTTGACCTGGAATTGGTTTTCTTATTATTTGTTTTAAACAATATTTTAATTCTTTGAGAATTCCATACATGCTATCTTGAACATCCATCCCTAATCCCCAACTCCTCCAATAACCAGCTTTCCCACCCTCCTATCCCTTCCTACCCTACTTTCAGTTTTCTTCTTTCTCTTTTTAAACCTACTCCTTGTAGAGTCCAGCTTGTGTTGCTCAACTAGTCTTGGTAGTGAAGCCTGCTCTGGGGCTATGTGGTAAGCCTATAAGGGGTCACATCGTTAAAGAAAACTGACTGTCCTTAGTCCAGCCACCATCAAATGCTAATCACTCCTCAGCTAGTAGTGGGATTTCATGCCCATCTTTCTGCTGGGATTTAGTCTAGCTTAAGCAGGTTCCTGTTCATGCTGTTATAATCGCTGTGAGTCCATATATGAAGCTACTTTGTTGTGTCTGGAAAACACTGCTGTTGATGTTATCTACAACCTCTGGCTCCTACAATTTCTTTGTCTGTGTTCCAAGGAGATTCCTTAGCCTTAGCAAAGGGAGTGTGAAATGTATGTCCATTTAAGGCTGGACACTCTTACAGCCACTTACTCTCTACACATTGACCAGTTGAGGATTTCCGTGTTGATTGCCTTCTCATACAAGGAGATGCTTCTTTGATGAAGGATGAGAGATGCACTGGTCTATGAGTATAGCATTGAGTCATTGGGAGTCGTGTTCATACTACGCCCATTTAGCAGAACAATAGCACTGAGTTCTTTCTAAGGCCTATGATCTATCTAGCCACAGATAATTGGACCTTTTTTAATAGTGTCAGGCATGAACTCTGTCTCATGGGACAAGCCATGAGACAACCCAGTCATAAAGTGACTTGTTACTCCTTTAACATTCTTGCCACTATTGCATCAGGCAGGGAGATATCTTGTCAGGGCAGTGGCTGTTGTAGCTTGAAAGGTTCACAGCTGGGGAAGATTAATGGTAACTTCGCTCTTTCAGTAGCATGGATAGCGACTCGAATTACCATGAAAACTAGCAAATAGATATGAGGGTGTTAGGTGCGTAATAGCTTGATTTCTCCGTTTCATGACTCAAATACATGGTATCTTCAGCAATTGGGTCTTGCCCCTCCCCCCCAGTAATAAATAATGTTTTCCTACAGCATTGCCTCATTTATATAGTCATTCATTTGCTTAGTGAATTCTATAATTCACTGAAAATTAGTTCAATACCCAGCTTATGCTAGGGCTCCTACAGGTGCCAGACACAGAATGAGTATATACATTTTTCCCTCTTGACATTTTTTTCACATTAAAAGTGTGTGTGTTTATGTGTGTGCGAGTGCGCATGTGAGCGTACAAGCACTTGTACGTACCATGTAGGTTAAAAGAGAGGGGTTGGCTCTCTTGGAATAAGATTACATGTGATCTTTTCAGATGCCTAATTCTGGGATTCCAAATCTAGTCTTCTGTTAAGAGTGGCGAGCATTCTTAACTGTTCAGCCATCTCTCCAGTCCAGCCCTCTTGGCTCTTAGCATTTAATAGGGAAGGTAGCTAGTTAAGAAAGTCTCAAGAGTAATGTATAATTTCTCACTGTGACAAGTGCTCTGCAGGGTAGACACATGGTGAGATACTATCTTACTCTGGACTTTTTATAAGGACTAAATGAGGTTCCATATGTGAAATGAATTTAAACTCATTAAGTTTTTGGCAAATGTTGGCGGTCATTAATATTTGATACAAATGTGGAAATGAGTTTCATTTAAAACTCAATCCTATAAAAAGGGTTCCAGTCACTAGAAAGTTTTAGGGCTCTAAGGAGGGACAAGCCTATCTCTAGTCTATTGCTCAGCAAAAAATTTAGATAGATACCACCTGCCCTCACACCTGGGCACATACATATGTCCTCTCCCCAGCCTAATCCACACAACCTAACACGCATGCCACAGAAGTAGAAGTTGGCACAGGCCTTGGATTCTCAGAGCAGCTGGCTTCCTTTATAGGACTTCAGGACAGTTGGAAGCTGGCAGCCCCTGCTGGCATGACAAGAGGGAGAGACAAAGCTTGGCTGAGGAATTTCCGAGTTCCCTTTTCAAAGACAAGTAAGTACTTCAGGGTTGATCTCCAGAGAGCAAACTCCAGGTGCTTCCTGTCCCATACAGTCCTGGAGGTCTTCAGTGGAGCTTGAGCCTTTCACGCATCAAACAAAAGTAATTCTAGAAGCATTACGAAAATGCAGAGGTGCCACACAAGTAGACAGGGTTTGAGGAGTGTTTGTGGAGAAAGACATATCTCATAAGAGATCCAGGAAGTACACCACAGAACAAAATACCCTGCAGTTAAAGATGTTTGGGGATTGTTGTGGTGAGTTTTTCATTGTCTGTTTAACAGAACCAAGAGTCACCTGGGAAGAGAGAGCCTCAAAGAAGGAAGTGAGGCCCAGAGCAGACTTCCCTGTGGCCATGACTATTGGGGAATGTCTTAGAATGTCTGTCTTGCTCATTGATTGGTGCAGGAAGCCTAGCCCACCCCTGGGCAGGACTGTCTCAACATAAGCCAAAGGGAGCCAGCTAGTAAATAGCATCTTTTCATGGTTTATGCTCTAGCTTTGCTTCAGTTCCTGTCTTGTCCTCCCTCAGTGTTGCATTTGGAAAAATAAATAAATAAATAAATAAATAAATAAATAAATCTTTTCTCTCCAAAGGTGCTTTTGGTCACAGCACAGAAAAAAAAAGAAAGAATACTAGAATAGGAATATAATATAATAACTTATCTGGTGAGCAGTTTCATGCTGGGGGCAGATGAAGTTGTTGATCTCAAATTCTTAACTAGGTATGAGAAAACGAGAATAAATCAGAAGATGGCAAGGGGACAGGGGATCCCAAGCCTGGTTCTAATGAATTTAAATGCTGGACACCATCTAGTAGACATGTCCGAAAGACAACTGGTAACTTATGACTGGAATTATTAGGAAGGGCTGAGATGATGGAACATGGGATAGGAGAACCTGTTGACCCTCCTGCTCCTACCATACTCACTCCTTGTGTGACAGTGTGACTTGCCATCGCATCCTTGACCCCTGAATCTCCTTAAAGATTCTGCACACTGTTGCCTTTCACAGGATCCATGTCCCTTCTGTGTCTGATCAGAGATAGACATGCAGCTCGCCATGCTTCACTTCAGACAAGGTGCTGAGCTTACTTTGCTGCCTGGGCCTGTAGGTATGGATTCATTCTAACTTGACTAAAGGCCAGAAACTTTGAACTCACTTCTGTTCCTTCAAGGTTATTGTCAACACTTCAAATAACAGACCAGAGAGTTCTGCTCTCCCAAGGTTATTGGCAACAGAGGTGGCTACTAATCAGACCTGGTAGTTCAGATATTAAGAAGTAGATCTGTTTCTACCTCAAACAAAAGTCTAAGGTTCCGACTAGGTTCCTACTTCCTAAGGACGATGACTACGGATTCCACCCAGAGAGTGGTTTGCCTACAGAATGTTTTGGTCATGGGTATGAATATTACTTGTCTTGCTTTGGCAACAGAATGTTTAACTAAGAATGTAGCCCACAATCCTTCAACTGGTTGGTTCATTTCCTTGTATCATGTTAATGCAGGTTTTTTTTTTTAATCTTACTCCTACTTTTTCAGATATTTAAGCAAATGGAAACTAAATGCAGGTGATTTCAGTACTCACTGGAACGCCCTCCTGATGCTATCCTTTGTTTCTGTTTTATTATTTTCACTTGTGTCTTTGTTCTCTTTATTTATTTTTCTAATCTCCGTGCCCCTCCCCTGGTAAGTGATATTCTTGTTGAAACTGGTCTCTGACACCTTGTGTTGATCCCTCATCTGAAAATGGCATTAATGACAGCAGCTCCTACTGCACATGTTGTTGGATGTACTCAAGCCTTTGATACAGTATGTTATTAATGTCTAATAAGGTCAACAGTTTTTAATGCTTAAGAAAAAGTAAGAGGTGAGATATTAAGAATGGTGATTGGCTATTCTCATAATAATGTTACATTTAAATAAAAGTTCGCTTCAGGTTATCATCCTTGATCAACAGAATTCCCAGTTTAGGGATACCGAGCTGATATTATTTGTATAGGCTCTCATGTGTATGTAAACATATAAAGATATGGGCATACTAAGCACAGTGTGCACTGCATATGGACACGTGCCTTGGTTCTTTAGGGAACATCACTGTTTTTCTTTAGAGAACTTAAGGTTACCTCATGTCTTAGTGTGATTCTTTAAAGTCGGCTCTTCCGCTAGATCACACTCTCCTGGAGGGTTACAGAGCATCACACACCCATTGGCTAGCACATAGTAGGCATCCAGTGATGACCTGATGAATGGATTGGAAAATGGAGTAGAAAATACTATCAAGGCACTGGCTACAAAAAAAGTTTTCTCCAAACCAATGCTCCATCATTGAGTAGCTGGAGGGAAAAGTGTATTTGTTTTCTTACCTAATTTCCTAATAGACTTTTAAATCAAGTTTTGCTCCCAAATCTTAATGAATAAAATAAGTCATGAATAAATCAAAATGGCTTTCTGGATTCTGAGTATGTATTATAAAATATTAACAGAGAAACCAAATAATAATTTCCCTCCAGCTTTTCTCCCTTCCAGTTTATGCTTGAGCCAATTCATTGTGTTTCAGTCTATTTTT
Organism: Alexandromys fortis; assembly: GCF_014885135.2. NCBI lineage: Eukaryota > Metazoa > Chordata > Mammalia > Rodentia > Cricetidae > Alexandromys > Alexandromys fortis. The sequence goes on from NW_026067989.1 coordinate 484,162, forward strand.
ATTACTGTAATGAAATACCTGAGGCCGAGTAACCTTTTTTTTTTTTAATGAAAACAAGTTTACTTAGCTCACATTTCTGGAGCTGGCACTGGCATCAACATGGTGCAGGTGAGTCTTATAGAGATATCATCATAACGAAAGGTCTATTTGGAAGAGATAACATATGGATAGGAAGTCAAAGAGAATAAAAAAGCAGGGGGACTAACTCAGGGCCTCATCAGAATTACCTTAGTTCCTTCCAAGGGGACACCTCCAGTTACCTAAGAACCCTACCCCAGCTTTGCCTTCTAAGGTCCCGCTGTCTCTCACATAACCACACTGAGGACAAAACTCACTCTAATGGACAAGCTACTATATCCCAAAAGTAACACCTTGCAAAAAGGTGTTCAACTCAATTAGCAGTTACTTAACTGAACACCTATTGCATGTATAACTTTAGATTAGTAATGTATGAAAACACAAGATGTATGTCTTCAGTGGAGTTATAAAGCCCAAATAGGCACTGATATGTTGAAGATTAACATTAACAGCAATTGATATTTATTGAATTCTCCATTTCAAGTACTGCTCTTAGCACAATGCTGACTCTTAAACCAAAGACATCTAAGAAGTACATCTACATTATCATGGTTTTATATGGGGCAACTTGAGACACAGAGAGGCAGAGCTACTAGCTGGGAATCACACAGCTGGTTAAGGGCAGCCCTTGGATCCCAGCTGCTTACTGTCGCTCATAATCTCTGTCAGCAGAGAGGCAGAAGACAACAGCTGGAGGAAGGTCAGAGAGCAAGGGTACAGAGTTGTCTCATCTGTTTCTTAGAGCTTTATTTTCTATAAATCAAAGGAACTTTCTATTTGTATTTAGAGAACACAAACCCACCTTGGGTGTTCCAGAAGTAAAATATTTCTGAAAATTTGAAGGCAGAATGGAACATTGACCTAAGACCATTTATTTTTTTTATTGTTTCTGATTTTAGCAATAATGGGCTGATGCAAATTGGTTCCATATGACTCACACAGGTTCCATTTTCCAGGACCAATGAGCCACAACCTACCAAAACATCTTATAAAACTAAAGTATAAGAGCATTGTCAAATGATGAAGATGGCTTTGTCTTGACTGGAGGTACACACTTCTCTGAAGTCAACTGAACATGTCCAAGAAGTTCTTGACCTCAACATAGTTATTTCAGTGTCTCTGTCCCCATTGACTAATTGGGACTCAACAGAGGGAAAGAGCCCAGGACCCATTATTGTGATCTCTCAGCATACTACTCCACTCTGTCCACTCAGCTGCTTTTCCATTCTTTCTTCCTCTGGAATCACCACGTGTAATTTTCAAGGACTCCCCAGGAAGAAGTGGCTTCATATATCTTGCAATCCAGTACTTCCTCACAGACTCCCACTTCCCTATGACTCCTTTAACCACCCTGTCTACCACACCGTTCTCCACCCTTGTTTACCGGGTCATCTCATTTCAACAATGGCTTATAAAACTTTTGCTTTGCCAACAGAAGGCCCACTTAATTTCTGCGGCTCCTGCTCGCCTACTGAGTTAGCTGGGGGTTTATTTTGGTGGAAAAAAAATTATTCAAACAAAACGTCAATTTTTTTTTTCTCCTGCAACTGCAAAAAAAAAAAAAAAGTGAGAAGTTAGTAAGGATAGGTGGCTTTGGCCTCACAATGTCTGTCAGTGTCTCATCTGCCACCAGTAATATACAGCTCTTATCGTCATTGTGGCCTCATTTTTTAAAAACATGCACTGGAGATACAACACTGTCATCTGTATCCCAGGAAAGAAGAATAAAAAAGGAGGCGAAAAGAAAGACCCAAGCTCCAGAACCTCTTTGAGGAGCAGGGTCTATGCTTGAGTCAATAAAGTGACTGCCGGGATAGAATGAGGACTCACATGTGTGTCATCAGTCCCCTGCCCTAGTTCTGGGAGGAGGGAGAGAGAGAGAGACATGGGCAGATCTTGGAAAGACCATCCATCAATCATTCTCATCAATCTGGTGAGCTCCCAAGTTCAATAAGACACCCCAACTGATGCCAACCCCTGGCCTCCAAATGTACTCACACGTACGCATGCATACGTGTTTACAAGCAGCCAGAAACACGCTCACATCCTCCCCTTCAAATTCTTTACACAGATTTCCACAAAGACTTTAGCCAGTGACTTCTTAATCTTCCTTAGAAGCCAATCTTCAAAAGAGGCAGAGAAAGTAGATTTTTTTTTTAAATGTGAGGTAACTATCCATCTAAGTGTTCTGTCACTGAGGAGGTAAACATGGAGCTCAATTAGACAACTAACAAGCTTTTCTCTTTACTGGGAGGATTTTAAGACATGCCCACATATCCTTGGCCATGCCTCCAGTTGGGAGTTGAAATATGAGTTCTACTCTTTGAACCTGAGCTTGTTTTGTGGTGACCGTTACAACCAATGGAACACAATGATGAGGGATCTTGGAATCATAAGGACCAAGAACTCCAATGATGTAGAGATAGAGGCTGAAAGCCCGTGGTCCTTACGGGCCACTGATTCAAATCCTGGAGTTCAAAGACTGGAGAAACCGAAATTTTGATGATACAAGGTTGGGAGGGGAGTAGGACTAGGGAGGGTGGAAGCTTTTGTAATTCTTTACCTTGTCAGTTTCTATCAAAACTCCTGACAAAGTGGACGGAACATAGGAAGGGTAAATCTCTCAGTCCACCAACTCATTTCCTGGCCTCTGGAAACACCCTGACAGACACAAAAACTGTGCTTCCCAGTCTCTAGGTATCTGTCCAGTGCAGTCAACTTGACCTCTGGAATTAACCATGCCACAGGCTGGGATACAGGTCCCACCCTGACACACATTTTCCTCAAAACTGACAGTCTTGGGGATTTACACTGGGATCTTCTCAAATACCAGGCTAGGTCTTAAAAACGTTTCTACTGTCAGTCTGGGAAAGAAAACAAAACAAAACAAAAAGTCATTTCTGGTGGAGAGCCAAAGAGTTTTCCTTTACTTTGGAGCTGCCCTTGAAAAAGGTAGCTTGTTAACCCCTGAGCAGGTCAGGGGAGGAATAAAGGGCTCCCAGGATGCTCAGCCAAGAGAGCCTTAGAGAACGGGTTTTATTAGTAATAGACCCTCTCCCTCCAGGAATTTTATGGGAAGCTGTCAGGAGCATGGGCTCAGCAGCAGATGCTGTCCAGCTGCCTGGTATCTAAGGGCCTTGATTTGAAAGCATATTCTCCGCGGGGTCTTGATGTATTTTTAAGAAGACAGGCAGAAATTACTTATTCCTCTCGGTGTATGATTTCTCATTTTTCTTCCAGCAGAAATGGGGAATGAATTGCTCTGGGATTTGCAAGCTTCCCGAGCATTCCAGAGGGCGGCAGCTAGAATGACAGTAATGACTGAGGTCTCCTCAGAGGGTGGTCCCTTCATTACTGGGCCAGCCCGAGCTGTGGTTCCAATCGTCATTCACACCCTGCCACACCACTGCTCCATTTCCCACTCTGTCCATCACAGCTGGGACCGCGGAGGCTCTGATCGCTGTGTGCTTTGCTTTGCAAGATTGCTGCTCTCTCCCTGCAGCTGCCTGTCAGCAACACCAGCCATTTCCCGCAATGGGATGTAGGCTGGGAGTTCTAGAGTCTCTCTCTCTCTCTCTCTCTCTCTCTCTCTCTCTCTCTCTCTCTCTCTCTC